>NW_010294876.1:1175-9562 GCF_000700745.2 Antrostomus carolinensis
TAATTTAAGTGTTTGGTTATATTTATTTCTGAAATAAACACCATATTTCCCATTAATTTAAGGAAAGAGAATAAAAGTAATTACAAAAGATAAATTTAAATCTAGGGGGTTTTTTTTCTGTGTGTTATTTTAAGCAGGTAGATTCTATTCTTAGATTTTTAAAGTTGTTCTTAACGTTGGGAGATGTCCCTTGTAAGAGTCTTTTTGAGTTATTTTAAGTATTTCTTTCTTTGTGCCTGGGAGAATGCAGTTAGATCCAATCTCCAGGAGCTCCAAGAAGGTTGTTTCACACACATCTCTCGAACCTCCTGTGATTTCTCCAGCGAGCATCCTTTAAATGAGAGACAAAACACGTTGCTGGCTGATTTTATGAGAAGAGCTCAGCCATGCAGAAGACTTTGGAAGATTTATGGTGGTAAAGCCACTAAGTAGAGTTATTTCTTCCTTGTCTGCCAGCTGCGAGCCAGTGTTAGTGAAAAAAAATTGGCATTTGTGACCATGTTTAAATAATGAGCACAAATAAGTGATTTTTAGGTGTTTTTTTTGTTATATTCTGTATGTATATTTAGAGGGGAGGGGAAAAAAAAGGAAGGAGGTAAAAAAAACCCCAAAGAAGCCCCAATTTTTCTGGAGGGTATGATACTCTTAAGATGATCTCAGATAAAAAAAAAATGCTTTTAAAGATGTTTGACTCTAAGAATTTGTATATTTTGTGAGACATTCCTGGCAATATTTGGAAATGCTGGAAATTTGAGAAATTACTTATAATTATTTTCCAAGGTTATAATAGAATAGAATATAGTGTTATATTATATTATATTTGTAAGAGAAATTACTTAAAATTATTTTCCAGAGTTAGAATAGAATAGAATATAGTGTTATATTATATTATATTTCTAAGAGAAATTACTTAAAATTATTTTCCAGGGTTAGAATAGAATAGAATATAGTGTTATATTGTATTTCTAAGAGAAATGACTTAAAATTATTTTCCAAGGTTATAATAGAGTAGAATAGAATACAGTGTTATATTATATTATTTTAAGATTATTTTCTAAGGTTAAGGGAAGTATTTTGGTTTTAGCTCAGAGGTTGAGAATGACAGAGATGAGGACCTGAATTTTTTTAAAAAAATGAACTAAAATTGACCCAAAGAGTTTTCAGACTTTCAGCAGCGTAATAAAATAGTTCCATTCTCTTGTCATAATCATGAATTTCCATCCTGAAACATTACCATATGTTCAGCTACTGAATTTCTGTCAATGTTTGACCTGAAAATCAATGTTTTTCTATCCTAAAAGCAGGCAGAGTCAGAGGAGAGAGGTTAGAATGACTTGTGAATTAAAAATAGAAATAAATAAATGAGAAAAGCAGTAATAGGCAGTGTTATGTCTTAATTTCTAGCAGCTTATTTTCATATTCTTGGTTTCTACCCAGCCTGGCTTTAACCTCTCTTATCTCTAAATGTACTTTGCTCTTTTTCAGCTGTGTTGCCACTAGTGGAAAAGGGCGTATCTGGTAGTGGCTTTACACGTTGTTTTAATGTGCTTGGTTGGTTTATGAAATTTTCTTTCATCTTAATTGATTTTGTGTGATTGTTTCCAATTATCTCTACGTGATCTAAGCTGGCTAAATAAGGAAAGTAAATATAGCTGCTTAGTAACACCTCATTAGAAATAGGTGTTACTGCTCTTGAGTTTCCTCTTTATTTTCTCATTCTTCCTCTGGTCTTTTCAACAGTTGGTCCACGTAGTTGTGTGAAAGTCGTAGTGCACAGGTAAAGTATTCACACCTTCTGTAGAAGATCTGCTACACTATTTATTTGTATAGTTGAGGGAAACCAAGCCATTTCTGGGAATGCTAGTATTATATTAAGATTCAGTTCCATCTGAATTATAAGAAGGATGACCATGAGCCAGCACTGTGCCCTCGTGGCCAGGAAGGCCAATGGCATCCTGGGGTGCATTAGAAGGGGTGTGATGAGTAGGTCAAGAGAGGTTCTCCTCCCCCTCTACTCTGCCCTGGTGAGGCCACATCTGGAATATTGTGTCCAGTTCTGGGCCCCACAGTTCAGGAAGGACAGGGAACTGCTGGAGAGAGTCCAGCACAGAGCCACCAAGGTGATGAAGGGAGTGGAGCATCTCCCTGCTGAGGAAAGGCTGAGGGAGCTGGGGCTCTTTAGCTTGGAGAAGAGGAGACTGAGGGGTGACCTCATTAATGTTTATAAATATGTTCAGGGTGAATGTCAGGAGGATGGAGCCAGGCTCTTCTCAGTGATGCCCAATGGTAGGACAAGGGGCAATGGGTGTGAGCTGGAACACAGGAGGTTCTGCTTAAACTTGAGAAGAAACTTCTTTAGAGTGAGGGTGCCAGAGCCCTGGGACAGGCTGCCCAGGGAGGGTGTGGAGTCTCCTTCTCTGGAGACATTCAAGACCCGCCTGGACGCCTTCCTGTGTGATCTCATTGAGGTTCCTGCTCTGGCAGGGGGGTTGGACTGGATGATCTTTTGAGGTCCCTTCCAATGCCTGACATTCTGTGATTCTGTGAAGGAGAAGAAACAAATTAAGAGAGGTTCATCACAAGGTGATGATGAAGTCCAGACCTTTGAATTCTAATCAATTTATTTCACCAGCTCCTGTGGTATTGGTGCAAGGTGAGAAATTTAAATTAGTTCACTATACTGGAACACATAGGTGCTCTTTAAAACTAGATGTACCTCCAAGGTATCTCCCCTGGGTTGTCTAACCAGTGGGATCTTCAAACTCTGCCACACCTTCATTTTCTGCTGCAACTATCAACTACTGTTTTCTCATTAGGTGAGGAAATGAAGTAGCACACAGCAGTCGCTCTTGCCGTGTCCATTTGATGTTACACCACTCTCTGCTTGTGTGTAGCACTGACATGGTTTGGGGTACAGAAGGTACCAGTTGTAGTTTGGAGGAAAGAGTTTGGTGACTGGAATGATCTCTTTGCCCTGCTGATTTCTGCAGTGAAAGCTGTTGAGGTGACTTGTGTTTAATCTTTAATGTGTCTAAGTCTGTATCTGGAAATATGTCCAGACAGAATAGTGGGGAGCAGATCTTGGAATGACAGAATTGTAGAATCATTTAGGTTGGAAAGGAACTTTTAAGATCAAGTCCAACAATTAACCCAACAGTGACAAGTCCCCAACTAACCCATGTCCCCCAGCACTGTGTCTGCACGACTCTTCAATCCCTCCAGGGATGGGGACTCCACCACTGCCCTGGGCAACCCCTTCCAATGCCTCAGAACCCTTGCAGCAAAGAAATTCTTCCTCACATCCCATCTCAACTGCCCTGGCCACAACTTGAGGCCATTTCCTCAAATTTTCAATATCTCTGAGCGTGGTGAGCCAGTGTCCCATGTTGTCCAGAGAAGCTGTGGATGCTCCTCCCTCGAAGTGTTGAAGGCCAGGCTGGATGAGGCTTTGAGCAACCTGGTCTAGTGGAAGGTGTCCCTGCTGCTGGCAGGGGGGTTGGAACTGGATGAGCTTTAAGGTCCCTTCCAACCCAAACCAGTCTGTGATTCTGTTATTCTTTATTTCCTGGGGAGACTTGGACTTCTGGCCGGTCCTGTTCTGTGTCCTGCAGCCAAGGTTTACCGTTCCTTGCAGATCTCTGCTGCGTCAGAGGAATGTGACTGTCAATTGTGGTCTTTGTTCTGGAGTTTGGGGTAGTCTTTTAAATACCCTGAGCCTAGATTGTGGGCCACGTTAAGCTTTGATCTTCCCTTAAAAAGTTCATTTTACTTAGCAGGGTTGCTTTGATGTTCTCTGCTTGCTGGTGCTGATGAATGCCAAGTCCTTCACATGGAGGTGTTCTGCAGCGCTGCTGTCCAGTGAATAAGCAAGACCAGATCTTTTCACAGAATCATACAATGATTTGGGTTGGAAGGGACCTTAAAGCTCATCTAGTTCCAACCCCCCTGCCAGCAGCAGGGACACCTTCCACTAGACCATGTTGCTCAAAGCCTCATCCAGCCTGGCCACAAACACTTCCAGGGAGGGGGCAAAGCCAAAGAGATGTTACTGTGAATCCAGACACATCCCAACACTTTTCTACTCTCGAGGATCTCAAATGGATCTCTCTGCTGTAGAAGTTTATCTGTTGAATTTTTTTTTCTTTCTAAATTTAGGAGATGAGTTCAATATTATACTAGACAAGGGCTGGGCCCTGTTTTGTTGGCAAAGCTAACTAGATATTTGAAATGTGTTTTGCCTTATCTTCACCTAGCTAAGCTGGCAAACTGCCCGGGCAGAGGCAACCTGCCTTAGCAATTGTCTTCTGGTTTTACTCTAGCTTTTCATTCAGGAAAAAAAAAATAGTCTTCACTGTATGATAGTCCCCAGAAGTGCTGTTTTTATAAATGAATTTCCAATTTAGTTCTATTAAAAACTGATTCTTAATTCCCAGTTAAGCACCTGAGCTGTATTTGCCCTTGGGGAAGATTATCCTCTGTTGGGCTTCCTGTTCTGAGGTGTTTGTAGCAGCTGATGCTACTGCAGGTTAGTAATCAAGATCAAGGAAAGCCAGTGGCAAGAAAAAAAGGTTTCTCATACTCTTTCAAACAGAATTTCCAGGAGGTGAGTTGGCAGTAGACTTAAGTTTCTGGTTTTTGGAAAAAAAGGTTGGGGTGGGACTCTGGCTTCTCTTTCTCTGGGTTGGGAACGATCAAAGCAAAATTGGAAATGACTGGTTGTACTCAGAAGAACCTTCCCAGGTGAAATGGGTAGAGGTAAGGAATGTCACCAGTCCAGAAAAGGAGATGAGCTGAACTGGAAAAGAAACAGTTCAAGGATAGGCAATGCCCTGCCAGGCCTGGTGGAGTTAGTAAGAAAATGCTGAGGTTCTTTTTTTTAGCTGCCTCCACTTCTTTTCTCCTTATTTCATCAATGACACCAAATTCAGAAAGCCTAGTTCTGTTTCAGTGTTTCTCATATTGCTTCCTCTGAGTCACATCTGGCCCGGGGATAACGTACACGGGCTGAATAGTGAGTGAGGAATCACAGAACCCCAGAATGGCCTGGATTGGAACAGACCTTCGAGATCATCGAGTCCAACCATGAACCCAACACTGACAAGTCCCCGACTAACCCATGTCCCTCAGCACTATGTCTACATGACTCTTCAATCCCTCCAGGGATGGGGACTCCACCACTGCCCTGGGCAACCCCTTCCAATGCCTCAGAACCCTTGCAGCAAAGAAATTCTTCCTCACATCCCATCTCAACTGCCCTGGCCACAACTGGAGCCCATTTCCTCTTGTCCTGTCCCTTGGGCCTTGGTTGAACACACCCACCCCCACCTCTCTCCACCCTCCTCCAAGGGACTTGCACAGAGCCACAAGGTCTCCCCTCAGCCTCCTTTTCTCCAGGCTCAACACCCCCAGTTCCCTCAGCCACAAGGGAACTCAGCACACTTGTGCTCCAGACCCTTCCCCAGCTCCGTTCCCTTCTCTGGACACGCTCCAGCACCTCCATGTCCTTCTTGGACTCAGGGGCCCAACGCTGAACCACCTTTCCATCGCTTGTTCTGCACAGGCATTCATGGTGGTAGGGATAACTATTTTTTCCATAGTGTGTGGACCACATCCTGTAACAGTGATGTAGGGCTGGATTTTTCTGTCAGGGAAACGAGAAGATGTTGTTGGGAAGAAGTGTGCATTTCACAGCTCTCGCTGACTGATGGATCCAATTCCTCCATCCAAGATACAACCAGACTTAAATATCCTTTGAAGGAAAACTGTGGACAGTGTTGTTTACAGAAAGCTTTAGGGTGAGCTGGAATGTGCTGTCCTGTTACAACATCTGTGTACAGAGTAGTCTACCCAGCTGTGGGTAAGCAGTTAAGTTGGTTCACCTGGCTTGTGGGGTGTCAACCATCCTTAAAACATCTTCAATATCTTAAACTCACTTTTTGGGGGAAAATTATGAGCTTTTGCAGTACAGCAGCTGAGGTGTGGGCACATTCCCCGCCAGCTGTTGTACGTGAGGTTGTGTCTAGGAGAGATGTGCAACAAATAACAGGCGTTTTCTTAAACAACAGCAGCTTTTTGAGAAGGTAGGAATGGATTAACGCACAGAGTGGGATGATTGGGGTGTAAATAGTTCGTGGATTTAAGATTGCCTTCATGCAGAGACGCCTCGTGAAGAGTATTTTAACGGTGAATGTGCTGAGGTCTGCGTGTTGCTTGGAAAATGGAGGTAAATTATTTTCAGTTGCAGGTTGTGTTGTTTTAAAGGAGTGTCTCTGAGATACACCTGCAGATACATTTTAGAAACTGGACCACATATTTTCAGTGAACTGTCAGATTTTATTGACTTAAAAAATCATAGTACGTGTACCCCATTCTTACACGACAGAGCAGTTGTGCTTTAGGCCCCACCTGGAATACTGTGTCCAGTTCTGGAGCCCCCATCACAAGAGAGACCTGGAGCAGCTGGAACAAGTCCAGAGGAGGCCACCAGGATGATGCCAGGGCTGGAGCAGCTCTGCTGTGAGGACAGGCTGAGAGAGTTGGGGCTGTTGAGCCTGGAGAAGAGAAGGCTCCGGGGAGATCTTCTAGTGGCCTCCCAGTACCTGAAGGGGCTACAAGAAAGCTGGGGAAGGACTTTTCCTAAGGGCAGTTAATGACAGAACAAGGGGAAATGGGTTTAAGCTGAAAGAGGGGAGGTTTAGATGAGATATTAGGAAGAAGTTCTTCACTGTGAGGGTGGTCAGACACTGGAACAGGTTGCCCAAGGAAGCTGTGGCTGCTCCTCCCTGGAAGTGTTGGTGGCCAGGCTGGATGAGGCTTTGAGCAACCTGGTCTAGTGGAAGGTGTCCCTGCTGCTGGCAGGGGGGTTGGAACTGGATGATCTTTAAGGTCCCTTCCAACCCAAACCCTTCTCTGATTCAATGAGGGGAAAAAAACGTGTTAATTCTTCCTACTTGTCAGATGCATTAAAATACAGAATTTGACTCATGTCAATCTTAACAACAATGAAACCTTGTGAAGGGCATCATTTAAAAATGAAGTGCCTGTAATTAAAGAATACAAGGAAAAAAAGGAGAAAAGTCTTTCTCATAAACCTGGGTGGCACTGTCGAGATTCCTAAAATGTGACAGATGAGTAAAATAAAAACTCTTTAAGGTGGTTGTTACCTACTACAAAATCAGTTTACAGATCCAGGATGAAATCAGCTTCTTGAATGATGAAATGTGGCTTGGCTTCTTTCAGAGACCTGTTAAAGCAAATAGGGATGAAAGAAACTCCTCATATTCCTGTTTTCTAAAGACTAGAAGACTGTCTGAATTATGCCAGTGTTTTTTTGGGTTTTTTTTTTCTAAATAGGAAATATCTTGAATATGATGAATCAGGTTTGAATAAGTTGGATGAGGCTTTGAGCAACCTGATCTAATGGAAGGTGTCCCTGCTGCTGGCAGGGGGGTTGGGACTGGATGATCTTTAAGGTCCCTTCCAACCCAAACCAGTCTGGGATTTTAAGCTATAAAAAAGCTTTGTATTTGTTTTAATTGTATCTTAGTTGCCCATTTAAAACAAAAAGTCCTGAGTGATCATTTTAAATAGACTTCAGCTCTAAACCCAATCTTTGTATCTGTTGGAAACGCTGACGCTATAAAGATGGTGTGCTTTGATTTTGAAGAGGGTGAATGAAATGTTCACGCTCACCAGCAGCTTCCTGGTTCTTGTTTTATTTCTTTTACGCTACTAAAGGGAAAACTATTGTTTTAATATTGTTTTGTGTCTGGATGTCATGTTTCTCTGATGATTTATCATAGAATCACAGGCTGGTTTGGGTTGGGAGGGACCTTAAAGCTCATCCAGTTCCAACCCCCCCTGCCATCAGCAGGGAATTTTCTAAGACAAATTGCTGAAAACATGAACTGTGTTTGAGGTTACAGGAATTCTCTGTGTATAGTGACAGAATTGATTTTTTACTGGGTTTTTTTTTTGGCTCTGTTGCTAGTGGCAACTCATCCTCATCCCAAACTGTACAGTAATGTGATTTATGGTGAGTACATTGCTCGCTGTTTAATATTGTCTGGCAATTTTTTTAGTATGTATGGCTAGAGGGTCGTTGTTCAGGCACAAGGTAAAGATATTTCATGGCTTCAGAGAGGGGTTTTTTGCTGTAGGTTGTGTGGATTAGAACATTTTAAATTCGGAATAAAATCTTAGTTGAAGAGCATGCTTAAAACTGAAACTTGGGAGAAAATTTGTCATTTTTGAGAGGTTAATGAAGGAGGAGCTGCTGATTAATTGGCAGCTTGTGCTGAAAAGATCAGAAATCTCTGCTCTTTAAACTCCAGTTTGCTTCTGGGTTTGTACTATGACACCAGGTATTTTGCCCCTCTACTGGGGTA
>NW_010294877.1:0-35000 GCF_000700745.2 Antrostomus carolinensis
CCCCCCAACCTGTCCTGGTGCCTGGGGTTATGTGTAAAGACTTCTGAGGGCATATATGAATGGAAAAGAGAAGGTATCTCCAGCTCCTTCCCTTTGTGAGATATGAAGTGCCATGCAGAGCCCCCACCCCGTTCCCCTGGGGCGAAGCAGACGAGCTCCCTGACAAGCGCTATGGGGGCACTTCTACAAAGTGTTCACAATTATCATCTCCTGCATTTTTTACTCTTTATTACCACAACTCCACTGGGCAAAAACATTTTGACTAGGAAACTGTTTCCTTTTTCCTTTTACCTATTTTAAGGGAAGAAATTAATGGGATACAAATGCAAATTACTTCCTTCCTTTGCATGGAAAAAAAAACAACCAACAAACCCTTGTGCTCCCTTACTTACCAATTGACTGTTGTTTTAAGCTATTCACCAGGAACCAATATCATACATATAATACCAGCAAAACCAAACGACGCTAATGTAACACACATTTCCAAATAACACAAAGGGATTTTATATCCCCAAATTATTCTCAATTTCGTTTAGGGAAGGCCTGCTTGGGGATTAGGGTAGTTGTTTGTTTATTTGAATTCATGATAGAACTGGGAGTTTATTATATTCTGTACTCACTGTAAGGTAATCAAAATATAGATGGAAATTGGAATATTTTTATTGGTGCCATTTACATAGGTTTTATGCTGAGAGAGAACTAGAGTGCCTTGAGAAACTTGACATAGAAGTGGCAGACTCCTTTCTTGTATAACTATGCTTTTAGAAATCTCATTCTCACATAATCGTAGTTATTTGATTTAGCAGGAGCCTTTCTTTTTCCAGGGTAACTTTCTGTCCATGTTTCTCTTTTATACAATATAATATGATCTAGTTTATTGGAAATCCAGTAGCTGCAAACTAGAACTGACCCCCAGCTTGATTTGTTTTACAGAACACAAAATTTAACCAAAGAATTTAATTGAGAAGGAACTTCCCCATTGCCATTTCCTAGAATCATATTGAATCAGTTGGTTGAAAAGACCTCTGAGATCATCAAGTCAGACCAAATTTCCATTTGCTCCCAGTGCCCCCATCATTTTGTTTATCCAAGTAATAAAAATAAATCTTTAATTGTAAGGAAAGTGATAACTGAAGTTTAATTAAGCTAAGCCAATAAAGTCAAGGGAAATTACCAGACTAATGTCACGCACTGAAAAGGGGCCGTGCAGGGCTGCCATTTGGGCTGCTCCAGAGTAGCCTGTGGAGACATTCACTCAGAAGGTGAGAGATGAACTTGTCTTCATCTCCAGTTTTCACCTGGGACAAGGTGACAATATTTCAACCACCTTCTTCTTTCCACCATTTTGGCTGCTTCATCCACCCTTCCCAGGATACACTTGTCTCCAGTGCAACGTTGCATCAAGGAAGTCACCAGTTGGATCACGTGCAACGTGGGCATGAGCTCATCCTTCTTCCCTAAAATATTTCTATGCTGTCTGTAGCAAACCACTTGTATTTCTCCCCAAGACATTGGGACCTTTTTAAGGTGGGAGGAAGGGACCATGCTGTGGGATGGCCCCTGCATGCAGAGGGAGCACGGAGATGATGTTTTTAGCTGCCCAAGCTTCCAGCCTCGGCAACTGTGGGGAAGATCCAGGGATTAGCACTGACACTGAGCTTCCTGCCAGTACATCTGCCAGGGTGCAGACTGATTTAATATTTATAAATATGTTTTGGTGACAAATAATAGCTGTTATTGGGTTTTTAGTATGAGCTAAAACTGCTGGTTTATTGGCAGCGTGTCCTTTTTCACACTACCAGATTTATAAATTGCAAAGCCAAAAGGACTGACTGTGATAGGATAGTTTGGCCTCAGCATCGAATTCCTCCATAGCAGCCTGAATTAGAAACATATATTTTGGAGAAAAACAATACCTCTTAAAGATAATTTAAAATTAGAGAACTTGCCATGCTTCCTAGTATGCTCTTGTGTCAGTTCATCAGTCTCAACATTAAAAAACATGTATCTTAATTACTCTTCTGAATTTCTTTCCAGCCACTGACCTTGTTATATCTTTGTCTGATAAATGAAAGAACCTATTATTAAAGTTCACTTCATCATGTGGGTGTGTATAGGCCATGGTCAAGTCATCCTTAACCTTCCTTTTGATAAGCTAAATAAACCAAACGATTAAATTCTTTCCTATAAGCTATAGGTTCATTCATCATTAGCCTGTTTTTCCCTCAGAAACCTCTTCTACTGAATCACAGCCTTTGTGGTCGGCAGCCTGTGCCATCCCTAAACAGCCAGGCGTGCCCAGTAACGAAGTGAAATAACGAGGTCCATATAACCACCCCATCTGGTACCCCAGAGCTCCCTGTTCCAGCTGCTGCCTCGCACTGGGAGCCCAAGGGGCAGCTCCTTTTCATCCTTGAGGTTTAAGACGTCCTCCAGATATTGCCTCCAATGCCCTGTTCTCCTCTGTCTGCCATCCTCATACATCACTACCTTATCATTGATAATTTTATGCCTTCTTCCAGGTTGTGGATACGCACAATAAATTGAACAACACCAAGAAACCTGCCAAATGATAGTAAGTCCTGATTCCAGCAAAAAATTTGGGGCTTGTTAAGTGGCTGGCTTCACAACCATGCACTGATTACCAAGTTACAGAGCAGCGACTAACCACACCAACCATCAACCACGGGGCTCTCCCCCAGTGCTTCATTAATTGACTAGTTAGGTTTCTACACCAGCATTCCACCTGGAACTAAGATTAGTAGCTTTTGTTTCCCATTGCCCTGATTTGTTATCAATGTGGAAAGGCTGACCACCATCCTGTGATAATGGTACTAAAATTGACTTCTTTCTGCATTAAAAAACAGGAATATTTATTCAACAATCTCATCTTTTGCTCTCTGTTGACTGTTGTTCTACTGTTGTCATTTAGAAAACAACATGTACTGTATTTCCCTTTACTAATACTCTTCAAGCTGCTTTTTCTCTTGTCTCAAAGCAGGTATTTCTCTTCTTAATCTTTGAACTGCTTAATAAATTTGAACAATTATGAGCTTTCAGAAATGTCTTTTTAAAAAAACATCTAATTGTCTAAAATTCCTCCCCAAATCAAATCATGGTTTGGCTTGGTTCACTTTGCCTTTTTCCCTTGACCAACGCTGCCTTATTGTGCAATTCTGGGAGGTTAACATCTACTAAAACATCCCTAATTCAACAATGTCATTTATATTTTTCTGCCTAAATTCTTGCAACTGGACAGTTCATCAGGCAGAAGATATTAGAAAAACTGGCAGCCGTAATCATGTGGGTGGAGGTGAGGACATCTGCTCTTTATATCATGAGCATTGCCAACATGCTATAGACATATCCAGGTTTCTGTTCCAAAACCCCCTCAAGAATATACCGTGTTGAGTTCCAGCTTGCTGGAACCTCCTGCTTGGTTTGGGAAATTTTGGCAAGTTGTTTTCCTTCTGTAGCTTGTTCATAATTTTCCTGGTCTTTACTACATGGGTAAAGTGTGCCCAGATTTCATGTGCCATTCTAACATATGTTCCATGATTACATACAGGATGTATAATCACTCTTCTTTACTGCATGAGTTCAGCTGGCACCACTCGCTGACACAGTCCAGCGCCGCGAGAGAGTCTTGGGGCAAAGCATGTTCAAAGTTGGTGTTACGACTGCGACAGCAGATGAACGACAGCATGCCTTCCTCTAAATCTTTAATGCCTGCTTGTAGACACATCCTGCTCGCTCTTCCTGGAAGTGCTGGCCACAGCCGAGCTGACAGCCTTGAACATTGCCCAATGTGCTGTGACTGGCACGAGCCAGCTCTTCGCCGTTCATCTTCATCCCAGTGTTCATGGCCACCTAGTCATGCACTGTCCTTAGGAGAAGGAACAGGAGTCAACAGCAAGCTCAATTGTAGGGACTGCAACACCACCCTACAGCCTAATTCTCAATGTATCATCCCAGTTTGGGTTCATTTATCATGACAGAATCGTAGTGGTTGGAAAAGACCTTTAAGATGATCGAGTCCAACCATAAACACAACATTGCCAATTCCACCTCTAACTCATGTCCTTGAGCACATCGTCTGCCTCTCTGTTAAATACCACCAGGGAAGGTGACTCCACCACCTCCCTGGGCATCCTGTTCCAATGCTTGACTATGTTTTCAGTTAAGAGGTTTTTCTTAATAATTATCCCCCACGTACATGGTTTTCCACGCCTTCAATCAACGACAGAGTCATGGGTCACTCAAGTGTATTTGAAGGGCCAGCACATGATGCTTTCCACTGCTGTTTCTCTCTGGTGGACCACCATGAGCACATCAGAAAGTAAGTGATGAGCCAGTGATGGTAGAAACATGAACCCACCCAGAAAAAATGGGTGTCAAAAACTGGAAAAGCCTTGCTGTTTGACTGGAGAAAGGAAAAGGTAGCAAGAGTATCTTAAATTATTTTGTGTATGAAGACTTACTTCATAATGTGCCAAGGAAGAAAAATCTAACCAGTGTGTGAAATCAAACCTTCATACCCCTAAAATAAGGGATGTAGTTACGGTGAGTCTATCTGCCAAAACACAACACTACTTAAAAACCTCAGAATCCGATTTTTTTAGGTACTTAAACACCTATAAATATGGATAGACACACTAATGGGAATTTTTGACTCTCAGAGAATCTGGCTCCTGTTGTGACAACCCAGTTGTCTTGAATACTCGACACAGTGCTGATCCTTCGGTCCTTGCAGAGCTTTAAAAACCTGGTCCTTTGATGCAAAAAAAGGGAAGATACTAATCTCAGAGAGCCCTTTATCTTGTCATTGTCCCATCACAAATTCTTGCACAATATCCCAGAGTTAACACAAATGGGTAACTGTTCAGTTATCTTTAAAGGCCTATGGGATTTGATAAGCAATTTCATGGAAATAATCTAAATATGCATAATAAAAGAAGAAGGAAAGGATGTTCTGTTAATGTATCACTTTTATTGTGACAAGTTTTTCTTCAAATGAAAAATAAAAGTGTAAAAACTTAGAATTGTAGTACTGTTAAGCACCTCCTGGGATCATTATAATAGACTGTACAATTATTACCTGAGCTGAAGTATGGGGTTTTTTTTAAAAAATAAAATCCCCCAAAAATAGCAATAAATGTAATTTCATTGCTCTACCCGATATGCAAAATATGACTAGCATCTATTTCCAATGTGAAATCAATTTTACATTTACTCATAATACTGCATGGAACCTTACTGAAAATCTTGATATAATTTCTATAGTATTTTTAAGATTTGCACTAGAGTAAAAGCTCAATAAAACTTTTAAATGGTTTACATCTATCATGTCGCTAAAACATTTTGCTCAGTATTATGAAGGTTGAGAAAGAATAATAAAGGTATTTCTCTCTGCAAGCTCCTGCATTTTTTCCCCCATGATCAGTCCTGATTTCATGGTTCTGTACTTCAGCTTTTCACAGGATATCATAAGCTTAGAGGAAGGAAGAATCAGATACTCGTATTTTGCCTCTGCACATCACAGTTCTGTTGACTTAAATACAGGAACTCCAAATTTACTTAAGATTAAGGGAGATAAGAGTTATTACACCCAGCTCTTTGATGCCTATTATGCAAACTGGTCTGTGTGCCCACGCAACCTCTGTCACCTCAGTGTATTGGACTGTACCAGTGAGGTCAAGACGGGACATATTTTGGTGATGACCAAACCTATTAAGAAAAGTCCAAAATCTTTTATGCCTATTATGCAAACTGGTCTGTGTGCTCACGCAACCTCTGTCACCTCAGTGTATTGGAGTGTACCAGTGATGACCAAACCTATTAAGAAAAGTCCAAAATGTTGAAATCAATTCATATCTGACAACAGCGAAATATTCCAATAAGAAACCCTTACTGCTAGGAATGCTAAGTTTGATTTTTGGGAAAATAAAATAAAGTTGTCACCACTTTTGTAGCCACTGCATCTTGCTTCTCTGTTAAGTGGCACCAAAACCAGGCTGAGCAGCTTTTCAAGTAAACACACATGAACCTCCTGATTAGTGCAACCACTATATTTTGAAATGTATAATTTTTTTCAAAGTAGTAATTTTACAAAGAACACCTGTATCAACAATGTGGACATTTGCTTGCCATTTTGGTTTTATTATATTTTTATGTAGGGGTCCTATTTTCTTGCAAAAATGGACCCTCCTAAACTGTATTGAAGGAAGCAGCACAATTTCCTTTGATGTCTTTTTAGCTCTCTGCTCCATATGAAAGATTATCTGGCAAGCGGTGACAGCAGTGCATTAATATATAAAATAATTAGGAAGAACACTTAATGAAATGATGTGTGTGTTTATACATCCTAAGCCTCATGGTCACATTATCTCCTCTCTCATCAAACTCCAGCACAGCTACTTTGAAAAGTATTATTAGTGACTTCTATGCCCACCAAAAGAGTCCAGAATTCATGCCAAAAAAAAAAGTGCTCACCAGTGAAGACATGAAAAGCCATTTAGGTGTGCCTGGTTCTACCTGCACCTTGCTTTCACAGCAGATTAGCTGGAAGGAAATGGGCTCCTGATGCAGTGGCAAGGATTGTGTAATACTCTCCTGAGAGCACCAGAGTGACTTTGAAAGTTTTATTAGGTTTTTATTAGATCGTGATACCCATTTTCAGTAGCCAGCTTGTCCAGTTGCTCGCAAATTATGATAATTTGAAATACTCTCCTAGATGCTATAGGCTGCCCTTAAGTTTCCCCAGGGCATACAACTCTGAATTAAACACTGCTAACTCCTTGGTGTTCAGAAGGATTAATTTTTCTGCAATTGTCTGCAATGGATTCATTTCGCCATGAAACTGAAGAGATGAGCATGTGACATGATGTGTTTTACAAGGTGCTTAACAAGAACATGATTGGGAAAAAAAATGGCAATCCATGAAATCAATGCTATAACCTAATATTGGTTGTTCTTAGTGACTACTGGAGCACAAGATCAATGTCAGGACAGCGGTATTCACTCGAAGTATCAATGACCTGGAAGAAGACATGGAAAATGATGGGACCTGCCAATGGCACAGCATGGGAGGAGGCTCATGGGGAGGAAATATATGCAAGAGTAATATAACTCAAAACAACTTGAATTGGCCTAGAAATAGGTAGATGGAGCAGCTTAATACAAAGAAAGTCAAGACTATTCCTGGGAAAAAAAAAAAAAAACAAAAAACAAAACAAACAACCCCCCCCAAAAAAAAAACCCAGCCATACTGTTATGTTTTCTTTGTCCTGCATTAGAGGGTATGAAGGGAAAGCAGAGGAGCAGAGCAGAAGGCTAATTAGAGATCCTGTAAATGTACATATAGGTAACAAGATAAGAAGCAGGCAGCAAGGAGGAGAGCCTGGAAAGGGGCACTGGTGAGAGTGGCAGAATTAAGTCAACCAAAAACATGAGGGAAAAATTTTCTTTATATCATTTTCACTACATTTCTGCTAGTAGGCTTGACCTGAGACCATCAAGTTGGACCTGAACTAAACTGTTCTGCCCTATATAGCGGTGCCTTAGTATTTCACATCATATTTAGCCATCTCAAACCAATATTTCCCATGCCTCTAGGTTACCAGTCAATCCAGACTGCTCTACATACTCCCATGAGTTGCTTTACTCAATCACGGTATTACTGTGATTGAGCACAGCAGCAGAGCTTCTGACATGGCAGAAGGCTAAATATTTGTGTTCATGCTCTTGTTTTACTCCCCTGAATTGATAGTAGAGGTACGATTAGCAGTATGCAAGAACTTGAGAGCAGAGCATGGGATGCTCCAACCTCTGTTAAGAAGATGAGAAATGGGGAGATATAGCTGGTCTGCACTCTCCCCAATAAATAGCCCCTCTTTCCAAAGGACTAAAGGACCAATGCATTACCCCAAGCCCTGGAGAGAGGCCCTAGATGACATCTGTGGTCAACACTGTCAGATGTAATGCTCAGCAGGTGTTCCATCTCCTTTTCACTCTTGTCTCCAAAAAACGTATAGTTCCCACCTGACTTTTCCACCTTGCTGCAGAAACAGACACCAGGGTTGCATGTTCTTCTTCTAGCTGTGGTGGTTATGTCCCCAGTCTTGCATTTAGGATTATCTCCAGACATGAGTGGAAATCCTTGTAGGCATTTGTTTTTTTGTTTTTTTTTTTTCCTTTTTAATGCTTGAATTGTTTTTGGTGCTTATGGCTTCTCAAAGTTTTGAACCAACTTCTTGTCAGGCTCCTTTGACTACAAACTGAAATTGCAGTGAGTGGCTCTGGCTAAATCTGAAATATTTAGCATTAATATATTGATCAGCTTATCACAGTTGATCCAAGCTGTGCCCATATTTTCCACTGGAGGATCTAAAAAAATAATGCAGCATATTTCTTCACCGTGGTTTAACTATATTTCTGGTTACATAGCCATGTACTATAATAAAAAAGCCCTTTTTTGAGTGCTATTTTCAGCATTGCAAAAAAAAATCCAGAGCTGGCAGTTTTTACAGTTTCAGTCCAAGACCAAGCTTCAATAAGCTCACACAGCTCTAATGATTGTTAGTGAAAATGTAATGGGCCATTTGAAATACAAATGAATGCTGGTAGGTAAAGGAAAGGGATTTTTAATTTTTTTTAGTGGAATCAATTTACACTAGCTATTTAAAAAATATTAAAATAAATGTAATGCCATTAAATGTAAGCTCAAAACCCATTGAGAGCATTAGTAGCCAAATCTGCCAAAAAAGTAGTCATGCCAAGTGCACGGGGGCCAGATTCTGCTTTCAATTACGTTGGTGTTAAGCCAGGATAACTCCCCTAATTTCAACTGGCTTGTTCTGAAATAACACTGGTGTTAAGTGGGAGCAGAAAGGAACTCCATTCCCCGTTACGTACTTTTTGCAGTGCCCTAATTTACCTTCTGGTGACCCAGCTCATTTCTCACCAACCTCAGGTATCCTGGACATTTATTCAGCAGTTCTTTTTGACCGGATAAGAAGATTGGAGTCACCTCCAGAAGAGCTCTGGAGGTCCAGTGCAGCATCTGAGGAGGCATCAGAAAGCAGCAGGTAGTGGTGTTCAGCGTGTTTTGGAAAAAAAAAATAAAAAATTAATGGACCAAAAGAGTAAGAAGAGCTAATAGGAGTCTGTCACTGCAGAATAATTAACAGCTAAGGAGAGTTCAAAGTTTTGAGGGCAACGAGCTAAGCAACAGGGGAAAAAAAAAGAAAGCTGTTTTAAAATTGTTTAATTTGATATTACTTACAAAGAAAAGGAAGGAAAACCAGTGAAATCATGTGGTTACTATTTATTTCAAAAATTTATGATAATATCCTAAAATCCCTTTACTAGTCAAGAGCTTTGGTAGGTAACCCCTGCCTCCTTCTACATGACCATTTCTAGAAACTATTAAATATCATATTAATATACTTCTTTGGGAAAAAGGAAAAAAATATTTGAGTTGGCATGAAGCTCTGCTGGCAGGGCTGGCTCCCGCATCTGGGGTGATAACAGCAGGCAAATAGCTAAACAAGGAAGAGGGAAGCAGCAAGGAGAAAAATGGTGTTTCCCTCATCTGCTCTGAATTTCATCCTTATTGCTGGAGAAATCTGAAGAAAGTAGACGGGCTTTTACTTGGACTTGGAAAATTCATCTTAGTGAGGTCTATTGTTTGATATTGTAAATAATCTTCTAATCCAAGGTTTCTATTTGGACTATGAAAAAGGAACAATGTTGGCTGCTTTTCAGGTGGCAATGGTATATCCTTTTCTTTCAGTTCATTCTCCTTACCTTCAGTTTGTATCATTTATTTTCACCAATCCAAGCTAAATTTTCCTGACCATGGTGCCACCCAGTGCTCAGCACCTTTTCAGCTGTGCCCTTTCCACCATCAGCCCAACCATGTCCAACTGGGGTTCAAAATTTTGGATGATAACTCAAGATATGGCAATAAGACCACACAGGTTAACAGGGTATAACAAAATAACAGAGAAAATATGACCAGTATATTTTCAATTCATCATCTCTGCAAACAGCTGCACAGAGGATAAACACTGCATTTTACACTGGACAGCACTACAAATATTTTTATTAAGATTTATTTGAGGGAGAAAAATTATATAGATACATACTTATCCTTTCATTCACCACATAAATAATACAAAGAGTACTATTTGTCACGTTCCTTGATTTCATGACGGTTGTAACTGGCAACTGAGGAATAATTTCCTTTTAATTATTGTTTAGTTGATTTTCTCTTTAATTACTGAAGTTGTATGACTAAGGCAGCAAAATATGTAATACAAGATCTTTCCGTACACTAGATTTTCTTTAATAATAAAGGTATTTTTATTGTATTCAGTCTGCAGAATGTTTTTTCTCAGCAATGAAAAGCAGCTACAGATTCTTAAAGTGTGTATTTTTCATTTCCTTAACAAATATTGGAAGGAGTTTTTCTTATGTACATTACTATAAGTACAGTGTCCTACGTAAAGGATTTAGGATTTAATAGGTTTGACACTGGAGGGAGGTAAAATGTATAAAGTTGTCCATCTCAACAAGACAAAAGCCAGTGGGTCTGAAAGTAGAGCCCTTGGGCTCCTCCTTTCGTCTTACCTTTGCTGCCAGCCTGGCCAAGGGACTGCAGGTTTTCTTGTCTCTCTGGAGCTCTGAATTTGGGAAAAAGGAAAAAAAAACCCCAGCCCAAAAAACCCCAAAAGAACATCTTAGCTACAAGTCATGGTGCATTTTGTTTTCTGCCTGTTCATGATTTAAATAGAATACAAAGTGCTCTGAGTTCCTCGCTTTTCCCACAGAATTTGCAGAAATAATATAAAATAATATTTTAATATAAACAAAGCTATCTGTTTTAGACCAGAGTAAAGTTGATATTTTGAAACTGCAGAGCAATGCTAATTTTACTTGCCAGTCTTTCATCACCAGAGTGGGGTTCTAGTTGGGTCACCGGAAAATAAACTTGTTTCAATGGCTTTTATAAGCAGATAAGATCCAAAATGAGGTACTCGTGCCAAATATCACAAAAAGACTTGAACAATAATTCATTGCAACGAGCGATATTTAGATTAGGTTATTAAATGCAGGGAGGAGGTTATGTGTGTATAACACATTTGCGAGCACTTGGGAATTTTTTGAACCATTTTCTGCTGTCTTTTCTGAAGCAGTGTTTTGACTGACTTCAGCGGGTGTTTTGCTTGCATAAAAGCTTCTGAATTCTGCTTCAGGTCTAAACATTTGGGTTGCAATGTGCCTGGAAAGCCAAAGGAATTAAGATATTTGCCCTGCTCTCGCTGCACTGGAGTTGACTCCCTAGCACCCTCGTGCTTCTTGGAAAATCCCAGCTATAGTTTATCTGAAATTAATTTGCCCACACTGTTAAGTCAATTACCCAAAGGAAAAGAGACTCGATTAAAAATCTATTTAGTTCAATAGGAAACAGTATACTTGGGATCAATTTTTTTTTTCTCCTCGACTGTGAAGAATCTTATTGTATCCCTGTATAAATAATAAAGATAGTGCACTATCCTCTCCTGCTCAAGCATGACTGAGCAGATACACATTGTGCAAAGCTCATCTCAGAAGCATCCAAAGAGAGACGGTATGAAGAATTCCTCAAACACAACCTCCAACATAGGACATGTTCCTGCTCTATGAGGTCACCCAATGCACAGTTAGGATGAGCCAGGCCATGGTATGGCTCGCTCCCCGTGTTTCCAGAGGATGGTTGTACCTGTGTCACCTAGAGAAATGTTTCTATTGTCAAGCCTACAGCAAACTATGTCCAGACAGATTGGTGTTCTGCTCAAAGGAGTCCACATGAATCATGTATTAGTTCATTTAAAAGCACTTTGTAGACAAACATGCTCACTCTATCAGCAGGCACGGGGATGCAAATATTTCACTCAGTGTATATGAGCCCTGACAGGACATCTGTGATGCGTGGGATGGAGAAACAGCTCATTCCGGAAAGATTAGGCAATAACAAGCAAAAAGGTTCACCGTATTTTGTTCTTTTTCAGCAAAATGAAAATTTAACTTTGCCATCGTGTTGGAAACAGAATAAACACTATCAACTGAAAACTAGCAGCAGGAAGAGGTAAATGATTTACAAGATATTCTTCAATCATTTAGCAGAAACACAGGAGTTTTTGGTTTAAGGGCTAAAGTACTCTTACAGAAGGCAACTGTTCTCCAGAAACCTTAATGTTAATATACCTGTTGTATGGGACTGTGATTTGAGGGTGAGGATGAATTAAAAATATTTAGATTCAATAACTGCTAAAGACATCTTTTGTATGTTCTCTGCTTGGTAAAATGCTGATTGCTTCCTGTAAATTAAAGCAAGCTAATGAGTGTGTGCAATAGCAAAATATTTGGTGGACGCTCATTAGCAGGTACAGTGTGGGGAATTAATTTCACTGAGAAAACTGGAAAATAATTTATATGTAGAAAATGTAGTTTGCAAAAGCATCCTGGAAGAGATTCAGACTTGTAAGGACTTTGCCTATAAGTGATTCCAAATTAATTTAACTTGTGAGAGAAAAGGCTATAATACTGGAAATCATAGAAGGATAAAATGTTGTGAGTTGGAAGGGACCCACAAGGATCATCCAGTCCAACTCCTGTCCCTGCACAGGACAATCCCAACATTAAGCCCATGCCCCTGAGGGCCTTGGCCAAATGCTGCTGCAATCTTGTCAGGCTTGGTGCCATGAGCACCTCCCTGGGGAGCCTGTTCCAGTGCTCCACCACCCTCTGCCTCAAGAACCTTTTCCTCATGGCCAACTAAATACTATATACAAGCGTGAGTGACAAAGCTGTGCTATATACGGTGTGAAGAACGTTGTCTTCAGTCTCTGCCTTGATGCTGGTGACTTACAGGAATATTTTCATGATAAGTAGAGTACGATCCCTCCAGTTGTTTAGTAAACTAATTTTCTTCTAGCCCTGGGCTTTTCTATCTGCTAAGGTGGTATGTTTACTAACTTTATCCTCTGTTTCTTTTAATGATGTGGTCAAATAAGAGTGAATCTTATTGTCACATTAAATTACACAAGTCTCCCCTCCACAGTTATGGGATGTTCATTTTTTTTGATCCTCAGAAAATGTTAAAATTCATTTGTTCTCCTGAAGTCCTAATTTTTCCTTAGCAGCAAACCAAGTACTGGAAATAGTAACTCAGGCAATCAGAGTATTGTTACTGTTCCCAGAAAGGCAATATTTTTGAATAGCTCTGCATATTTAACAAGGAAGATGTGTTTTGAGCAATTTTTAATAAAGTAATATTTTACTTTTCCCATTTCAGCCTTACAGGAAACTGCAAAGATCAGTTCTGGATTGAGATTGCATCCCCAGTCTTGGATCCTTTAACATCCCAGAAGGCACACATGAAAAAGAAAAATCCCTCTACTTACCCTGTGAATAGGTGCTAACAGCTTTAAAGAATTACCTACCAAATATTAGGTGCAATTTAAAACTACATTGAAAGCAGCAAGGGTAGTTTAAAAGTCTACGTGGCCAGCTAAAAGTCAGAGACAGAAAATTACTCCAACACATGTTGGATGAATTTCTGTCTGTGTGGGAGACATCGCACCGGTGGGATAATATGTCCTCTGTTAAAAAGAAGAAATTGGGTAGGTTCTATATCTGGTCTACTATATGCCACACGATTCAAAATCTTGTCAAATGCTTTTAGATAATTTCCATTTACTATAAAAAGAAACACAACTATGCTATTTAAGCATTGTGGAAGATTATTTATATTGAAAGACATCCTTAGGCTAAACTATTAAATGAGGATAATGGAGATGAGCCACCTAAGGCACGCGGAGGACTCGTTAATGAATTACTTGGTGAAACAAAGTCAGATGCTTTATTCAGGTAGAAGCTGGGGTTGAGTAATGTGCTTTTAGAGGAGCAGCAAGACAGAGGAGAGGTCATGTCGTGTGAAGTCCTGGAAAATTCATGAGGAAATGTTCCATACATTACCCTACACCCTCTTCCAGGGCTGTCCAAGGGCTGCTCACATTACACGGTACAATATTTGCTCAGTACATTGTATGTTCTATCAGTTTAAACACGAGCTGTAACTTATTAGATATTTATTACCTTACATTTTAAGCCCCAGTCTATTTTACAACCCCGATGCCCCCTGTTTTATGTAAAAAGGATATTTTAATAGATATAATTTAAATTAGTTCGTAACTTGATAACTCGTTACAGACTGCTACTCTAATGAAACCTGCACTAATGACTGCCTTCAGTTGGCAACCCCTAATTTTAAGAAAGCATTTTAAAATATTCATAACATATCTGGTGTGGTGTTGTTTGAACTGTATTTAATAGACATCTCGACTGGGCTTTTCCCTGTGGTTTGTAGAAGTCACAGTCAATAGAGATTCTTCCACCACTGTCTTTGGTGGGTGTGGACTGGGAGGAAGGGCTGCAGCTTTGGTCCTGGCAGTGGGGGCAGAGACCCTGCATGTGTCCTGTGCATCCTGGGGGAAGGACCACCCAGCTCAGATCTGAGAAAGAATTCCAAATGAATTAACAGCCCAAACTGTAATCAGGAATAATGGTTTATTATGGATTTCATCAAGGTGTAAGCATCTAAAAGGCAGTAACCCAAGGTCTCTGTTGCCTGAAGAGTGACCTCTCGTGTTATTCTACACTGATAACTAAATGAGCTCAAGTCACTTTGTGACTTTTGCCTTTCCATGCAGTTAGGGTAGATGAGAAGCATCTGAAAACTTGTGGGTTTTTTCCTAACAGGACTTATTGCCCAAGTGTCTAAAAATAGCCCAGGAGTTTGCCATCACCTGGATCCACTCATAGCCTGCACCTCACCAGACCAAGCCGGAAAGCCAGCACAGCAGGTCAGGCAATGTTTCCTTCTCCAGCAGGATCAGCAGGACCTCCTAATATGTTCCCACCCTCAACTCTTATTCACTGGGAAATTTTGCTTCCTAATTAATGCAGAAACTGGTCTTCCAGTCCTAGTAGGCTGCACCGGGAGGGCATACTGGGGAGTGCAGGAAGCACAACTGCTGCATGTAGCCCAACCAAAACCACATCAAACACCCACGTGTCCCCACCACCGCCTCCAAAGAACACATCTCTGTCCTAAGTGCTGTGCTGCTTTCTCAGGAGGTTCCTAATGCAGTTCATTCCTTCTGCCTCACTAGTTGCTGAGGAAGGACACGCTTGGGGCCTCTGAGCATCCCACAACAACGAGCAAGAAGGGAAAGTCAATATACAAACTGTAGTAATTAATATTAAATAGTGAATATGCATCTAAAGACGGTATTAATGTTAATGACAAAACAACAACCAACCAACAAATGCCAGGGACATAAGACAGCTGGACACTTGTAGATGTGGAGGCGTTAGTTACAAATGCTAAGAGCTGCTTTAAGCCAGTCATTGCTTAGTGCTTTCACTTTGCTGTTCCCTTAACAGATTTACCTCGATAAAAATACATAAGGCAAAAGTTGTATTTAAGCTTCGCTCAGATGCAATAACTTTAGCCACAAACCGGTGGAGTAGATGTGAAATTATTCTCCAAATTCAAATTACCTGGTGAGTTTAGCACTCACAAATCCACTATAAAGTCATTTGAACCATAATCTGACTTCTGGTTGCTATAGGAGTTGTCCTGGTCACCACTGAATATTGGGTGTATCCATACCCTGGTGTTACTGGGATATTGAGCTGGCATTCTGCATCTCCTCTGATCAGAAAAGGCTCACACATGAAAAGTTGTGAATCACCATCTATGAGAAAATAAACAAACCAAAAATCTCCCTCAGTGGCAATTTCCAAGGAGAAGAGAGCATCAAATGGATTTGAAACAGGCAAAAACCCAACACATTAAACAGAGTTTGGGCCAAATGTCCTGCCAGGGGCAAAACCAGTGAGCAGGAACCCACTGCCAAGCCCTGATCCCTAGATCAACACCTCATCCATGATAAAAAACTGGTCTTTAAATTAAAGGCAGCTCACAAAGGAAAAAAAAAAAAACCCAAAGACATAAATCTGCATTGGCTCCCAGCCCGGTGTGATCTTCCAGGGTATTTTTGCTGACACTACTTCTGGGATGGGACAAAGGAAATGTATGACACTGAGACATCAGTGGCAGGAAGACCACCAGATTGCTCGTAAAGAAGGAACAGGCAGTGGGTGTAGATGACATTGCTGTCATGGGGCTACAAGTTCATCTCCCACTTTTTTCCTGCCTCCTGGGAACTGCAGCAGCTCAGCTAACCCAGCTCTACATTGAAATGTGATGAGATGGGCTTCGTCAGAGAGATGTTGTACTTTGTGCCTGTAGGATGCAGCAAAGGAACAGGTTCACTTTGGTCATGTTTTTATGAAAACAGAAAGCATCCCAAATCAGGTAAGGGACTTGAAATTCTTTTGTCACTGCTATATAGACATCAATTTTTTGTTGAAATTTACCTAAAATCAGGGCAGTGATGTAACAGGCATTTCTCTGAGAGATGTCTAAATCAGATGCACACCACACCCCGAAGCCAGAGCTTCATCTCCAAAAAATATGGATCAGTGTTATATCTCTGCTTAAACTGTTATGCAAATACCTCCAAACTATTTCACTTGCAGGCTTTGGTGTTAACAATTGTTTATTTGACCCCATCCTGGTACTACTAAGGACCTCAATATACCCATTTACAAGACATTATCAACAGATTAAATAACAAGTTACAGAAGTGTACTCTTCATTAGGATCAATCAAGAAGGACACAGTCAACCATCTCAGAAGGGTTACCAAATCTCCTTTTTTTTTCTTTAAGATAGAGAGAAATAAAAACTGTTAATCCATTTGTTTTGGGTTGATGTTTTGGGGTTTTTTTTTGAGGAGGAGGGGGGGTGCGAGAGAATGAAATCTGCTTGCAGTTGTAACTTTAACAATATGTCAAATATATTTGTTTTGGGTTAATGTTTTGGGGTTTTTTTTGAGGGGGGGGGGAGGTTGCGAGAGAATGAAAATCTGTTTGCAGTTGTAACTTTAACAATATGTCAAATATTTCCTTTTTTTCCTCTTCCATAATTATTTTTACAGAGAGCTGTTCTTTCAATCAGGTCACTGTACTCTGAAAAACAAACCTTCGAGGCTGCTTTTGAAAAATTGGACCTTACTTTCCCTTCAATCGAAAGATTCACAACTTTTGCGTGTGAGCCAAGACTCAAAAAATAACATAAATCCTTGCAGTGCTGTCTCTCTCTTTCCCCGTGTAACAGATATTTCTGCTAACATTTACTTTTGTAATTTTTCACATTATTCTAGCTCTCAGAGGTTAATATTTACCATCCATTTTGATATTCACAAACTACAGAGGTAGGCTTGCAAATATCTTCCCTGGGAAAATGAGCAGGTCTGCCAGAAAATATGTTGAAGTTTATTTGTGGAACTGTGGGAGATAACGTGCCTTTGACAACATTTCACTGTATTCATCTCTTCGTGTTTTAAACATCTGCACAATCAATTCATACGGTGCAACAACTGGTATTTTAAATGGGTAGACAGATAATTACAGCAAATGTTTTTTAGTCCCTTTGAACAACAAAGATACATTGGGAAAAAAGGTTACAAAAAAACCATGGTGAACTGAGATATATAAGGGAAGCCACCTAAATCATACCCTTAAACTGAGAGGACACACTCCTTTTCTGGTAGATGTCTACAAATACAGAAGATACTGCAGACAGAGCTGCCTGCCAAAGCTGACCCACTACTTGCAATCATATCAAATCATAAATGAATTAATTTGCTTGCTGACCAAGTAGTTTGCCATATTAAAGTGCAAGTTTGCAAGACATGCATTCTATTATCCCAGATTGCACTCTTGACACTTTACATTAAGAACATTTAGCATTCATCCTTTGATATTTTGAACACTGAGTACAATGAAGCTGTCAGCACAAAGGAATTTTTTATTCAATTTTTCTGATATAAAAAGCAAGGATCTTACAGAACCACCATTAAGAATACTGAAACTGTAGAGATTTGATTATTTAACTATGGAAGACAAAAGAATAATTTGATGAAAGCAATTTTGAAAGGTATGAAAAAAATTGTGAAGGAAAAGGAGAAAAGAGAAAAGAGAAAAGAGAGGAGAGGAGAGGAGAGGAGTGGAGAGGAGAGGAGAGGAGAGGAGAGGAGAGATGGAAGGGACCAGTTATCCAGTACAATTGCCTGACCAATTCAGGGCTGACCAAAAAAGCATGTTATTAAGGACACTGTCCAAATGCCTCTTAAACACTGATGGGATTGGAGAAGAGAAGAGAAGAGAAGAGAAGAGAAGAGAAGAGAAGAGAAGAGAAGAGAAGAGTTATTCCTTTTTTTTTTCTAACATGTAGAAAACAATATTTGTTCCCCATGTAGTTCACAGTGACTAGAAGAGCGATCATTTATGCTCTTCTAGTAGCCTCTACAAGGCTGCACCAGGCTTGTTCTGCTCTTGTCACCATGATCTAACGCTGGTAGTACATTGTGAGCAAGCAGAGATCATTGATTAACACTGCCAGACAGCTGTGTTGGAATCATCAAGTCAATATTGTGTGCTCTTGGTAAAAAAAAAGACAAACAAACATAATGAAAAAAAAAAGTGAGAGCAGTGTATTTAGATCGGCACAAACTACATCATCTCGATTTAGTCATCAGCAGCAGGAAAGGCAAATCTCTCCCAGGGAGGGCAAACTTGTTTTGTCACATCTTAGCATGTAACTAAAATTCTAACACAAGTACCAATTCTTCAAAAACTAGGGGATGATTGGCAGCCCACCCAGCCTTCTAGGCAATAGAAAAATATATTTATATATACGCATGCGGGTGTATATATATATGTGTGTGTATGTGTACATATATATATATATATATTTTTAGAGACCACATGAAACTAAATTTAATAAACATTTCAGGAAGGAAGGGACTTGGCAGAACAGCCAGACAATGAAACAGAGGTTTTTTTACTACATGTCTGTATTTTAAGACCTTGCAGAAAATGAACTCCTCAGTGATCACATTCCAATGAATTTGGCAATGCTTTTCAGTATGCCATGTTGTATCACTTACCGCTGGACAATGATTATTTTAAAGTCTCAATATAAGACAAAATATTTAATTAAAAAAAAAAAATCCACCCTAAATCTGGGTGTTCTTTTTTATTAGGGATTTAGATGTAGAAGTGAATTGAGTGACTATGGTCTGATGATGTCCCAACAGCATCAACTAGTGTGAAAGTTCAGCTGTACAGGGATTCATTTGGAGTACTCACCACCACTGAAAATAGTAATAAATAGTGTTTTGCAATGCTCTTTGCATTTCTTTATCTGTCCTTATTGTATCTGAGATGCAGAGATGAGAACACTGGTTTATCTCATCTTCTTCATCAGAACTGCAATTGGAGCATATCCAAGTAATAGTTTTTTAAAGTGCCACTAGGCTCATAGCTGTATCCAGGTAACAAAATAAAATAGCAAATGAGAGAAAGAATACTGGAGGTCATGGAAATACGGACCTATAAAGATGCACCTTGGATTCCTATGCATACTCAAGTAAGAAGGTAGGACTGCAGGGAACAAGTTGATGGCTTTCTTCATGTGGCACTACAGACAACTACGCTTTTTCACTCCAATTCATTTGCTTATGAGGAACTAGGGAAATTTTGACTAGAGCTGGTCAAAGCTTAATCTTTTCAGTCTATAAAAAATTTAAACAGTTTGCTCCCATTTCATAAATGTTGACATTTCCCACGAAGGGAGAAAATATCATAGCAGAATGTTTCCTTAAAAAGAAATGGGAAAGGACCCTCCAGCCTGGAAAGCCGAGACACAGAGCTCACTGCACTCTACCTCCTCTGCCAGGAGCCGGCCAGCACCAGGGGCTCCCCGACCATGGACTGTGGGTGCTCCTGGGAGCTGGAGCTTCACATTTGGGGAACATCACTGCCAGGCTCAGCTCGACCCCTCCTGCACAAAGTGACTCGTGCTGATGTAGGGAGATACTTGTGGTGTGAGATAGGTGTGGTGGAGCCTCCTAAAAACTGACAGTCACTTGGTATAATTCCCTTGCAATCCATGAGTTAAGCAAGCTGCTGACCTGGTAGAAACTGTTCTTCTTTCCAGGTGTCAACAAGTGTTTCTGCAAAGTGTTTCAGCTACATGGAGCTCATATGGGGGGTAAAAAAATAAATTAAAAAAAATAGTTTTCCTTGCAACATCATTAGAGACCACTAAAATCCACGTACACCACATCAAGAATGAGAGCTGTAGGGAGGTCCCACACAGTTGAACTTTTGCACAGTTGATGCTGTTGGGACATTCTGTTACACAGGGGTCAACCTCACATAGGGTCAGGATTAGCAATAGGCTGAGTCATGGTCCAGTCATTTGCTTAAAGAGAAAATGAATAAATAATGGACCTGACCCTGAGTTGTGATAATCCTACACCATGTTTTTGATTGCATGTAGGACCCTGGTGTTTCCACATGGCCAGTGTCAAAGAGAAATCCTGCAAAACTTCAGGTGATTGCAGAAGTGACTTTTATGACATCAAGGTCTAGATGTCTAAGTGGGACAGGAGTAGATATTCTACAACACACCTGATACCACACAGCCAAACAGGCGACCCAGACAAGTAGTTTTTCTTCTGCCATTTAACATACTTCATAACCCTGAGGACATTGTCTTAAACAAAGGCTTGAACTCTGAATGAATTGTAATTCTTGAAGCCTTGAAACCCAGGAGAGCGCAACCCTTGTCAGGAAGATGCTGAAGGGGGGAAGGAAAAAAAAAAATTAAAAAATAATAAAAAACCTTGATAATTATGAAAAAAAGAATATACACATCCGTAGTTTTACTAAGTTTGGGATTGACTCGAAGAATCAAAGTGGTAGCCTGGAGAGAAAATCTGTATTTGAGGTGTGAGGTTAACTGACAAAAATCAAACTTAAGACTGAAGATTTAAAGAAGAGCTAAAACCTATAAGAAACCTTACAAGAAAAAAATATCAGATTACTTTTTATGACCAAGAGGCAAAACTGAGAAAAATATTTCAGACAGAAGAGCTGTTATTTTTGTAGCTTTGAAACAATATGTAACTAGCACAAAAGATAATACGACACAAGACAGGTAATCCAATCATTTTAGAGTTTATGACTGCAATCTTCTCCACATGAGAGACTTGATTGTGCTTCGTTTCTTTCCATAAGTGAATAAATTCAAGGAATCACAAGCACGATTATTCAGATTTGTGTTTTCTTCTCAGGCTTCAAATGTCAGAACCAAAGGACCGGTGGCCTTGGGTGCTGCAGGAAAACTTCATACATGAGACTGAATTTTATCCGTGCGTGAAGGAAAATTAAAATAAATGGTACTGCTCCTCCAGTATTTTTTTCTTTGATAATCTCAATTTAGAATGTTTCTTATTCCCATATAATATATGGAAAATGTGGTAGTCTAAAGACAAAGAAACTGAAAATACTGAGAAAACAGTGAACTATGTCTATGGAAATGTTATTAGGAACACTCTCTTCTTACACTGGGATCTACAACAACGTCCATGTTTTCAGCAATAGGAAGGACATCATTTTCAGTAATAGGATGCAACATGGAAACAGATGCAGCACTTAGGATGTGTTCAGTGACCAAGTCTGAATCTTAGAATTCAAGGTTCCTCTTCACTTGCCTAATCTTTAAGTTATCCTGGAGCTTTCAACTCTTAAAATACTAATTTTGGTCATTTCTAGTTTCAAACATAGCTCTGCATCCACACTAAGCCACTACATCTTATCAAGATATCCCAGACTAGAAGCCCCCATCCATGTATCTATACCTGGGAGGCACTTCTACCACAGTCAGCTGGAAAATAGAGGTTTATCCTTTGCAAACACAGCTGGGGGGAACCCCTCCTGGTACACAAAGGTTCAGTGTTGAAGGGGTAGACACCAGCCAGGGAAGAAGCAAAGTCTAATTTCTCTCTAACTTCCTGAGTGATATTTTTTGGCTGTTTGGGTGAAAAGCATGTGCCTTGTGCTGGCAATGTTTTACTTTTCAGAAAATAACGACATCCTTGCAGCTAGATATACTAGCCTACAAGCAATTAGGGCACTTCCTTGAAAGAAAGGAGATCGTGACCAAGTTCAAGGACTTTCTTATTTATTTTGCATTAAATAGTCATTGAAGAAAATACAGAAAACTTACAAGAGCAGAGACCAAAACTTTGTGCTCCGATCATTATGTTATCATAGCAAAGAACATGCAACCACTATCATCTGCTTAGTCTTCTCTTCCTCTATCCTGCTTATTTTGGGGAAGATTGCATGTCACTGGCTACCTTAAACAAAGGACCGAGGCTGCGAGTCACGAGTAAGGCTGAGGGTGGTGTGGGATTTAGGTGCCTCTAACATCAGCATTTCCCATTGATTAGTTTGGGCACTCAGAACCTTTGCTGTCACAGGTAACTAGGGCTTCCCAAGATACTAAACACTCCCCAGATACTCCACAGGCAGCCCAAGCATCTAAATTAGTGCTCTTCTTCCAGGATGGACGGTGAGGTGGTTGCTGTGCCACTGAGCACAGGTGTAGGAAAGTCCCTTTGTACATCCACACCCTTGATTGAGTCCTGGTGGAGAACATGTTTTTGAAGGCCATCTCCCAGGTGTCCCCACTTCCCCAGTGTGGTTAGTTGTTGTGAAGCACACAGGATGGATCTCTTTTGGGTGAAACTAAACCAGAAAATGTGTGTCAAGCCAGTATTGGATCTGCAGTCAGCAGGACATGACTTGCCATCATCTGAAGTGAACAACCTGGAAATGCATTTATTGTGGACATCTGGCACTCAGTACCAACAATTTCACTTTGCAGACCTGTTCCAATGAGTTATTGCCAGTGTAGTCACAGCCTTTGTGAAGCAGCTTTATTAACCTAAAATTGCCATCTCCTCACTCATCAAAACCAATATTCTTTCCCATATGCAGATGCAGGAGCAGACAACAGAATTTCAGGGCTATTACTGCATTGCATCGTTCCCCGTGCCCAAAGATTTCAAAGTGCCTATAAACTTCAGTCTGGAAGATACGTAGATATTGGCCACATTTTAAGCAAGTGTAACAAAAGATCAATAAAATAGTGGGTCCAAAGTCACACAGTGTGACAGAAACAACAGAGCAGAAGCCAAAATTCATCACTGGTCTTGTGCTTTAAGCTAACAACTATTATTAATCAAATAAATCTTATGTTTGATTAACCTTGCATAAAATTCCATGAATGATATGAGTTCTCCTCCATATGTGGCGCTGGAAATATCCCACCATTTCTAGAATAATTCAGCAGTGGGGATATGAACAGAGCAGGAAGAGCAAAAGGCAGTAAAAAAGCAAAAGGAAATTGGCTGCTGCTTTACCAATTTCCTGTTGGGGCTCTTCAGGCTGTATTGCTCAGGACAACCATTACTGAGAGGTTTGCAGCTCTGGAAAGGTTTTATTGACCTCTCTGTAAATACAAAATGGCCCATGAATTAAATGGGAGGGTCACTATGAGGAAGTTCAACAGACTTGGCAGATTCTTGAGAATAAGCAAGAGCAGGGATCAAGAGGACTGATTGAAAACGTGCAGTTATTGTGCAAAGGATTCCTTTTCTTGGGACCAAGCTCCCCCGGGTTTTCTAGGCCAGGATTTACAAGGCTAATGAAGGGTGTTGGGTTTTTTTTCCTTTCTGTCACAAAAAAATTTCAGCTAAAGACAAGCCAGAGTTACAAGCAACTGTCTAGCTGTTGAAAAGATGTTTGCCAAAGCTTTCCATCACCCCAGTGATCCTCTTTTCCCCCCTCATGTTCATACACTTTCTCACTCAGTTCTGTCTCATCCCTGCTCTTGAGATAGGACTTGGACTTTGGTGTCACTGAGCTCTGTTCACTCTGCCACACAGTTTTCCCCATGCTGCAAGCTATTTCTCTATTTACACCAAAAACGGAGCAAATGTAGCTTTGCAAAAACATTTGCTTCTTTTTTGTTAGCATTAGCCAATCAATATTTTATTTCCATTTCTTTTTAGAAGGAGTTGAAACAACTTACTGCTCTTACCTTTACATGAATTCCCCTGTTATTAAAGGAAACTGTTTTATTCAAATGGTCATTGCACATCCTTAATTTGAAATTAACTTCTTCAATTAGTTTAAAAAGTAGAGGGCATAAAGATTCTTCTATATATCTAAATATTAACATTTTTATTTCTCCCTGACTTCCCTTTGTTTTTATCAATGAGCACTGAAACTCCAAAGACTTTTTTGAAGGGGACCCGAGGATTCATAATTTGGATCATAATCTCTTTGATAAAATCCTAAATCAAATTATTAGAGCTCTTGCTATTTAAAATTCCCAGCAAATTAGTAATGTGGACATAAGAGGAAAGCCTGATTATGATTGAAAAGATAACTATGCTTTGGTCTTGAGGTCTGGATGCTTTCAAGAAAAAAATAAAAATCAAGAAGTTACAGCTAACTTTGAAATTTCGGATATATTCATTTCATCTCAAAACTCTCTATATTTCACAGCAGCAGAAATCTCTGAGCTCTGCTGCTGGAGCTGGTTTTAAGCAGGAAACCCACTTTAGGACGTGATGACAAAATGGCTTTTCTGTAACGTCCTCAGAAGAAAAACACAATTATTACAGTGTGCAAATGCTCATTTATCACTTTTTGTTCGTATCGATGTAAAAACCCTGGACAAGGACACAGTGTGGCTGAAATTTCTAGAAACACAGATGTGTGGGAATTGCTGCCTGAGCCCAGGTGGGACCAAAATCAGAGCATAAAGAGACGGAGGAGGAAAATGATTAGCTCTTCTTTGACTGACAGTTTCCAAACATTAATGACCTTGAAGACTGACCAGTGGAGTCAGCAAGCAACCGTGTGTTAGAGGAGAGAGAACTTCTTCAAAGGTAGGCATCTTGTCCACAAATCTCCCGAGTCCTCTCAGATATGAAATAGAAAGCTTAGTCAATTTGTAAAAGTGAAAAAGTGGACAGGTTTCACAGAACCAGAAATTGATAAAATATAAAAATCTATATTTATTTTAATTTAATGTAACAACCTGGAAATTTAAGAAGATCCTGCCACTTCTTTTTTTTTTGGCCTTGAAGATGTGTATACAAAGCCATTAATACATTAAACCAATCATAGGTTTAGGAGTGTGTACTCCTACAGCACACACCAATTTTTGTGCCATAAAAAGGAGGGTTCGGGGAAGAAACAAAACTAACAGAATGGAAATACAGAGATGCCCAAAACCTCGGAAAAAATACAAGGGAATATGATGACTGGATGTAAAAATCTGCTTTCTGAATGCCTTCAGGTCCGACTTTATTTGTTTTGTTTTACCAGTCATAAGTAATTTGGCTACTTGATAGTTATGCTGTATCCTTTTTTAAGCCGCTATGTTGTCATTATGATTGCTTAAACAGCTAAAAATATGCTGATCTCTAGTGGCACACACTGGGTGAAAAAAGAAAACAAAACAAAACAAACCACCCAGCCAAACTAAAACAGAACAGGAAAATAATTTCAGAAAAATATTCAGAAGCCATCTGTAAATTGTGTCTATTTGTCATGCTTAGGGAGAGAATGCATTCTGCAGATCAAATCCCTTAATCCTTGCAAATGTGATCACATTTGTATCACTGTAATTTTACATATACAGAAAACCAGATATTTAAAGTCTCCCTCTTTTACTGAAACAATGCAAGGAGACTTTACTGGAAGAAGAAAACCTCTCACAGTTTCTTCTTTCCTTCCAAACTTTTCCAATAAATACAGAACTATTTATATGTTTTCCCTTGCTTTATTTTATTTTATTTTATTTTTTCTCCAGAACAAATTCAGACTATCCAAAAAATAAGCCTGGAAGTGAACTGAGATGCTTTTAGCCTTCCCCAGCAGCTCCGAGCTGCACACTCATCCCACTGGGTACATGCAGACCAGAAACATCCCCGAGCCGACACGCTGGCACTGCTGTCCTGTCCAGGACCTTCCTGGAGCTCTCTGCTCCTGCTGATCTTAATGCCTCTTAATGAAGCTCTCCCCCAACTGCTCACTCCCAAACTTTTCTACCTAAAAGGCCAAAATTATTATTGCAAGATGTTAAGAGACCACAAACAGGGAGGTAAGGGCGATGCGAAGTTATATGTTTTTTTTTCTTCAACTCCCTCTTTTTGCTTTTCTCTTCTGATTTCACGGAAAAAATGTTTAGAAACATGGAAAAATCTCATCCCAGGTTCCTAGCACCAAAATTTAGGCTATCCTTCCTCTCCCCTCCAACACAGCTTCCTCGTGAGCTTAGCACAGAAAGGCTCATCCTAAATAATGCTGGAAAGGGTCACATCAGAAGCTACAAGATTAACTCAATTCACCTAAACCTTTATCAGGGATAAAGATATTTTTCATTCATCTCTTCTCTAGACACGCAGTCAATAATTTAGAGAAAGATTCCTCAATTACTCCATTCACTTAAAAGCTATCGATATCTTACTTGGGAGAAAAATCCTGTAAAATTCAGTGCAGTCAAGTGCTGACTTTAATGTTGCCTCTTCAGAGGACGTGGAGCTGAGTCTTGCATATGATTCCCCCGCCTGCAAAACACAGAGGAAAAGAACAGACAGCACTGGGAAATCCCTCAGTCCTACAGGAAAAGAGACAGAAATGAAAAGGCTAGACTTTTACTTATGTGTTTATCAAGGGTAAGAACAAATCATTTCTATTTAAAGGAATGATATTGGCACGTGCGATTGCCAATGGTCCATTTAGTCTGGTGTCTTTTAAACAGCGGTGGTCCATGCTGGATACTTCTGAGAAAAAGGGAAGGAAACAAAACAAAAAAACCACCAGACCTTCTGGCATGTGAATGTGAATAAATGTGAATTTTAATTAAAATATACATGGGAATAAAAATGGAGTGTCTTCGTATTGTAAGGGAGAATTATTAACAGCTTGAGAAGTCAGTCTAGTACCAAAAGGCTAAAAGGTCTTCTAAGTAAAATTCCTGAGACAAACATGATTTTTTTAAGAGGGGGGATCAAAATTAAGATTTCACTGAGTGAAATTGTCACTGACGCTGATTTTCAGCCAAGATTATGTATATGCTTGATACATGCACATGTGTGTTTTCACTTGGTCAGCAGAGAGTTTGAATTTCTTATGGAGACCACCAACTTTGCTGGACAGGTTTCAGTTCTGAAAAAAAAAAATAAAAAAAAATTGAAAGAAATGCATTTAACTCATTCTTGTCACAAGTAACATGAACAACACATCACCAGAGGCCAAGGTCTACCACCAGATACACACATCCAACAACATTACAACAGCAGGGTGGTGGGATGCAGCTGCAAGGAGAGTTTTGCAGAGGCTTTAATTAACCTAAGTACTGTTTCAAAAACATAAATTTGATAAAGAGACAGGTATGTCCCTGCACAAATCCATGTGTAATCTTGTCACTGTCAGCAGCAAATGGGCATCACTGAAAATTCAGCCAAGGTACCAACAAGCTGCTCATCATCCTCATCAACCCAGGCTTTCAATTATCACACACAACGCTCTCACCTCCTCTAGAAAGCTTTCCTAAAAAAACACTTATTAATAAAAAGCTTCAGATGAAGATCTGAAGACAACAAAGAACGTCCATTCATCCACAACTTTTGGAAAACTCAGCTTCAGAAGAAAAGACACAGAGTTTGGTCAGCAAAGTTGGAGGTTTTGCAAAGCAAATAGGTGAGATTTGGCATTTTGATTCCAACAAGGTTATGAAAAACCTTTGAATAACAGTCCCACCTTTGGTACGAGCACAATTTTAATTTGTACTTGACCCAAACTCCACCGTAATTCATTAAGGTATGTACCATTAAAAAGCAGTTGTAGGAGAATGAAATAAAAGAAGGGCTGATAGATAGTGTTGCATTGATGGGTTCCGCTTGGTTGGTAACATCAAGTGGCAGAATGAGAACAGTTTTTAAGATATGATTAAATATAAATTTTATCAAAGGAGCAGTAAAACATTATAGCTTTAGGCTTTTTAAATTCTGTACACATCCTAGGATTCCAAAAATAAAGCTTCAACTTCTTAAAATTGAATGTCTGCCTTGTGTCATTTAAGCAAGCCCTCGTCTGAGCTACACAGCACTTTTATCTGCAGGATCAACCCTGGAGGATTTAGAAAGGCGACAGATTGGCCAAGGGGTGTGCTCACTTGTACACAAATTACAAAGCTCCACCTTTGTGCCCAAATTCCTTCAGTTTTATCTGACACCTCTGAAACCTGACCCACTCACAACGTGGGCTGTGCCCTCACTTGGACTGAAACCAAAGTCAAACCCACATGTTATTTCAAATAGAGAAATATGAAGAGCCTGTTCAGCCTGGCATGGGCACACAGCCTCCTTCCACCTGTGGGTGTCAACACCCATGTCTCACATCAGGTTGGGTTAAAACCAAGGATTTTTTTTATCCCAGGCCTTCATAAGCACCTTCTGCCAAGCAAAGCACACTTTCACATCATACTTTCCCTTCTGGAGCTTCACAAACCTCATCTGATGTCATAATGAAAATATCAAAGGACCATCCTTGCTGGGTACCCAGGTCTGAGGATCCTCTCATCCTCATGCAACACACCTCGTTAGTGTTGACATGCCAATCCATTCAAAGTCATTAAAAACAATAACATCACCTCAGTCCACTTTCCTCTCCAAGCCTGGATGCTCCTAAAACATTCCCCAATGCCTCTCTCTACTGGCCCTAAAAACCTTAAAACAAACACTCCCCTTCACTAATTTTTGGGAAATGATTAGACTTGCCACCGTGAGTGTATGCAACTGGGATTTAAAGAGAAGAATTTCTTCTCATCCCACACTTACTTATCAGGAAATGAACACCAGTAATCACACAGAGAAGTAAAATCAACCAGATACTTAAAGATTTTTCCTTGATTTTTTTTGGAAATGGTTGGGCAGTAGGGTTTCCTACCAATAACAATAGACCTATGAGAGTGAGATCATTCCAACTTAAGCCGGTGTGAGTTCTTTAGCTATTAAAAAATACCCATATTAATTAGTTCCTGCTCTAATTGCTACATAGAAATATTCTGAAAAAGGAATTAAGGAGCAAAGCAATGTACTATTTACAAGTGCCAAAACTAGAAATAAATATTCAGCGTGGCCTTTTTAAGTCAAATACCCAGCCCGTTTTGAATTATAAAGCAGGACAAAGTCATTTACACAGAAAAAACTAATGATTTCTGTATTTTGCTGCTGGTAAAGAATTGAAGGATAGCTGATTTGAATCTTCCTTCAATCTCCCATCAATAAAACAGAGACAAGGCAGATTCGAAAGCTGATCTGGGAGAGTCATGTTTTTATAATTGCTTTTTACCCTCAGGCGTTTGAAATCCAGAGGGTCACCAGTGCCTGTGTTAGTGCTAGAGCAGGCCAAGAGGCCCAGTCAAAACCCTGAGACACAAATTAATTTGTTTGTGGTTCTCATGTCTAATTTGGGGAAAGAGAAAACTCTTTGCCGCTTTACAATGTTATAATCTAATTAAAGGGAGATACATGTGAAATATTTATGCAACCTTTAAGAAAAAAGAAAGAGAGTTTTTAATTTTTTTTGTCTCAGTCCCATTTGGGAAATTTTCTGAAACATGAGAATGGAACAATTTATAAAATAAATATAGAAAAACTGTGGACAAACCATTGGTTTGTAAAAAATATTTGCAAAATTTCAGAATAGGTTAAGTTAGACATTCTTATTTTGAACTTGGAGCCTCACAAAATGGCAAAGGAGCAAACAGTGACTTCTCACCAGTGCATCCACATTACAGCCAATATTGTGTTGGAAAAGAATCATTATAAGCATAACTCTGCCTAGAAAACATTTAAATTATGCCGTATTAAGGAGATATAAGAGAGGAAAGTGCTATCAAGGGATAAGCTTCATGGAAAAACAATTCAAGTTGCTCAATATTTTGTGTTCTCCAAGTGACATGCCTTTCCCAAGTACTGCTCCAGAACAGCGTCAATCTGATTTATATAGCCAAAAAATCTAGAGTGTCTTCTCTGTGTGTAACGGGGCAGTAGTTCATGGCACTGGGATGCTCCATAGCGGGCTCATGTATATTTTCCCGTTGCATTTGAATGTGCAGTTCCAACCCCACTCGATTCACTGCTGCAAACTTAAAGTGCTTTCACAGAGCACCTACAACCAGCTGGGAGGAGACCAGGAGCTTGCAGAAGGTTAAGGTGGCATTTCAGGGTCTCCCCAGAATAACCCAGTTGTGGATTTAATGGGCTAAAGCCAGAAGCTTAAGGCAAGAATCGGTAAGTAGATCTCCCAACGCATTTCCCAGACATGGGCTGTGCAACTCTGCTCTGCAGCGGCTCCATATAACACCTCCCAGCCCAAATATCCTCCTTGGATGTGTCCATAACCCATCCTGAGGACAGACCCCAGTCAGGGTGCTACAGTCCCACGACCCCACAGGAAGCCACGGGGCATGGCTGAATTAAAAGGTTACCTGCCCTTTTCATGGCTCTTCATTTTCCATCGACCTCACCACATAAAGGCGTCCTGCTATCTAAGAACAAACCAGCTTCCTGCTGGAAACCTACAACAAATTGAAATTTTAATTTCAAAATGGACTGAGTTTTATAATGAAGCTAGAATCTCCTGTGTCCCAAGACTTTTTTTTTTTTTTTTTTTTTTTTGCTGATAGTATAGGGAAAATTCTAATCTAAAGAGTAGAAAACTCAGAGTAATGTAAACACATGAATATTAAAACTCCACGCGCTTTACAAAGGAGAATTCGCTGCAAGGTAAAGAGATGCTGCTCTGTTTACAGCTCACTTTTCCCCAAACAAGGCAGCCTTCCTTTTACAGTCGCTATCGTTAAACTCCATTTGGGTGAAAACCATCACACCATGTCTCGCTTCAGCACGGCAGCTGACCCTTTCCAAAGGTCCCTTGTGCTGCATAAAGTGTTTGCTTCCTTGGGAAGAACTTAATCAAAATGGACAGTAAATCACTTGATTCCAAGTTTGCATTTGTTTATTTGGCATCTGATTATAACCTGCTCGTTGACCTTGTTTGATAGGTGATGGGACAAGCTATTAGAACACTGGCTGATAATGACAAGCACTGAAAATAGCAAAAGGCTTTTAAAACTTTGCAAAATAAGTAACAGCCAAGCAAATATATCATCCCATCCTATGACTCCTGTCCTGTAAACATGTGTGTGGCCCTTAATCACACTAATAAAAGTGCTGGAGCCAAAGGGAATACCTGAATGAGAAAGAGTTGGCAGGGCCAGGGCTTATTCCTCTAGGTTTGTCAGAGGAAGCTTGTCAAATAAACTGAAGACTGATAGCTGCTATATTTCCCCTTATTATAATCCAGAAACAACATACTTGTCTGAACAAAATAAAAATAAGTCCTCTTTGAGGCTACTCTGTTTGCCTTGACAGCAAGCTTGGGTTTTAAGCCAAGATTCCAGATTGTTTTTGTGAAAACATTTCCACTTGTCTGAAAGAGTATATGTAATGGATATGTGATAGCAGTAATGCAATGCTGAAGTAATCTCCGGAGAATGCACGCATCTCCGGGGACGCCGCGCTGCACTGGGTACTACACACCAGGAAAATAAAATTGGTATTCTAACAATATGGAGAATGCCTCCGATTTGTACCTCGCAAAAATACCAGGCCTCATTTATAATTCAGCTGTAATGTGTGCTTGCCTTGTAGGAAGTGTTTTGCTTTTGGTAGGAAATGGAAGTGACAGTTTTGAAGGCTCTTTCTGACTTCATATGGGATCAGAGCGCAGAGTCACGATGCCGTGGCACCGCATGCCAAAAGCAGCTGGTGGGATGGGCAAGATACCATGAAAAAAAACCCCCCAAACTTTGATCTGGGAAAATGGTTTCCTACGTATCCTCCCACTCACTTTGTGTTAACTTTGAAATTCAGGGTCATAACTTCTGCTAGAACAAGAGAAAATAAAGCAAGTTGAGGGGAGGGATGGAAGTCAGTTTATTTATAGGGTGGTGAGGTTTTGTGACCCACAGCACCATGCAAGATGCCAAGGAGAGGCTGTAATAACTCACAGCAGTGTTTCATGGGAAGCTGAACATCTCCAGTCCCCAAATTAACCCACAGAATTTACACCACTGGATAAGTGGAAGCACCAGGTTCCTGGTGGGATCCTTCTGCCTCTGGTGTCTACACAGAAAAGATCCAGAAGAATATGTTTAAGGACAAGAAAATGGATAGTAGAGGGCTCTTCCATCTCGCAGGTGAAAAGCAGAGCGAGAAGCACTGCATGGAAACTGAAACGAGCTTCATTTTATTAGTAAGAGTAAATAAATGCTGGAGCAAGAGATGCAATTAATTTTCCATTCTTAGAAAACTTTTTGCTCAACAGTATTTTGACAAAAGTGAATAGAGACACAAGGCTCCAAGGAGGGGAGCATGTGGGGCAGGGACCCATAACTGCCTCCTCCCTGGCTGCACCTCACTTCTGACCACCCTCTCTCAAGCTGCAGAAATTGCTTTGCAAACACAGTTAAACCGGTCACAAAAACAGATGACAACTTTCAAATTTCATAGGCAGTGCCAGCTATATCCTACTCGTCTTATTGAATCTGAGCAGCACAGCCAGAGACGTGAGAGGACAGGTACAAATATCCAACAGAGCAGTTGGTACTGACAGCACAGAAAGGGCTACACCAGTCAGCAAAACGAAAATTGCAGCAAATTCTGAGTTTTACAGGGGAATGACAGAAGGTAGCACTGTAATGTATCTCATTCGAGTGCATCCAAACAGTATAATATTATTTTCCAAGGAAGTTAATGGGGTTCCCAAATATGCACATCTGAGGGCAGAATCTGGCCCTGAACTTAACTATTTGAACGATGCAAATTTTAAATTTAAGACATATATCAAAGGTAAACCTAACTGTTCACTCATTGTACTGAACCCTGGCATAAGAAAAAGAATGCAATTTTAGAATCTGTCTGTAATTCAAAAGGGGGAGAAAACAGTGTAAAATATATTCCTTGAAGAGAGATGCAAGTTTCTCATTTATATTCGATCTCGGATGAGATTTGGTAAATGCAGGCCCTTCCACAAAGTGAATATTATAGTGAGGCCGTAACATTTTACTAACACGAATTCATAAGGTGACCCTGGAGATCAACAATAAAACAAAATTCCATAATAGACTTAAATAGCAAAAAGGCTTCGGTGTTTCTGTTGTCTACCCAAATACGTTTCACTCTGCACGGTTTTTCTAGGTGAATATTTCCCTATAATCTTTGTACAGGGCAGGTAAAGAATAAAATACATTTTAAATCAGCTAAAAATCATGAAGCATTCTTGGTAGCTGTAGATTAGCTTTTTACAGCTGTCTTGGTTTTTTATACTGTCTCTACAGAGCGGATTTCCCCCCTCCCCATACCTATAAAAGGTAAGTAAATTAAACAAATTATGAACTATGCAGTGCTTGAATACTTTGTAAAATTGTAGAACCAGCTTTTAGAAACCTTTAATGCTCCATCTCCCAGAGGTGAAATGCCAGCCTCCATTCGGGTCTCTTTCAGTTGCCCTTGCCACTTCAAAATGTGTCTGGAAACAGCTCTGCAGATGGCCTCGTATGTTTTACAGGAAATATTACTTAAACATTGGAAAGGATCAGATTTCTCCTGTTAGGAATTACAAATCTGGATTTCATTTTCTCTCTTTCCCCCCCCCCCACCCTCCACCCCCCAAACCATGGGAAAAAAATGTGACTGTTACATATGACACTAAGGAAGTATTCTGGATTTTTTTAATTTTTTTTTTTTTTAATACACCACTTGTATTGGAAAATAAAGAATAAATCTTAGAAATGTAACCCGGTTAAATAAGTCCTTTTCTTCATATAAAATAGTAGCTAATCAAAAAGATTTCCCAAAAGCATCAAAGCTTTTTATATACCATGGTCTGGAAAACATATCGTGTAGCATTTCTATTTTTGCTCTTATTCTTACGAATGCAAAAGAATAATAAACTTTTCTTTTTGGCTTTGCAGAGAGAGTTTCTTAACATTTGAAGCATTTCTTACATATTGACCTTGGTTTATGTATTCTGCAAAGATTCATTAAGCTTATGGGGGTTCTATTGTCAGGAAAATGGTTAGCATTAGTAAAACACACAATTAAAATAGTAGCAGGTGATGTCAGTTTTAGTAGAGTTGACATTAATGACCTGTTCATAAGGGGCAATTTCCACACTAATGTCATGTTCTTTAAATGGAAATAGCCAGGAATACACATTTTCCATGTAAAATAACCCTTTTTGTAATTCATTAAATTCCCTTTCCCCCTATATTTAAGTAGACACCTTTCCAAGAGGGAGTAGAATTCCAAATAGAGACATAGGAAATTAAAATCAGGGTTCCCACAACTAGTCTATTTAATATTCATATTCAGGAAAAGATCCATAAACTCTTTTTCTTCTTTCTTTATTAACAAAGGAAGCAAACTCCCCCTGACAGTCTATTTTTCCCAGTCATGTTCAAGAGACAGTGTGCAACAACTGCCTTTGTTTCAGACTAGAATCAAATATCCTTGTCTAAGAACTGGGCAGAGGTACATGCAGGAGGAGATTTCTGCTGTGTCCCATCTTGGGGGACTCATCTCTTTACCTGGATAGAAATGGAATTGGTACCCAAATGCTCTCCATGAACAGTGTAGATCCTGCAGAGTCCCTGGGGCTGCAGCCAATGTGATGCTGGAGTCGCAGCCAATGTGGTGCTGGAGCTATGGCCAACATGGTGCTGGAACCATGGCCAACACAGTGCTGGAGCTATGGCCACCATGGTGCTGGAACCATGGCCAACACAGTGCTGGAACCATGATCAATGTGGTGCTGGAA
>NW_010294877.1:40000-82272 GCF_000700745.2 Antrostomus carolinensis
AGTTGGGAGGCTTTAAAAAACAGCGCTCAAGATCGATTCCAACCCACAAATCTCGGATTTTCAGAGAAGCACACTTCTGTTTGGAGAACCCTCTCTAGAAACACTCGGTGATTGACCCGATGCTTTGAGGTCAGCAAGGCACATAGCTGAGGAAAGTGATTGAAATCCTGCTGGAGATATTTCCATTTGTATCTTTACAGCCTTGGACCTGAAGCAGGATGGCAAAACCAGTGCCAAGCGCCGTCACCAGTATTTGCATGGGGAGAGGTGGGCATCCTCCCGAGCTGAGCAGCCTTTACGGCTTCCTTTGCAGAGTTCAATGGGATGTAAAACCCTCCCAGCAACACTCCTGCCCTCAAAATGCCTCTGCTTCATCTCACCTTTGAGGAGCTCTAGGAAAAACCAACTGGCTGCTCCTCCTGCCAATCTGATGTGATTTTAGTAAAAAAAAAAAAACCCTCACAAATCTGTCCATACCCTCTTGGAAGTCCTTGGAAGGACTCCCTCAATAGTATCAGAAAAGTATATTCCTGTGAAAGAGACTTTTTTAACCTTACAAGAGAGAAGGTGCCTGCTAGCAAAGTCTCCCTTTGGAAGAACAGAAACATCTTTGGGGATAAATAACAGTTACAAGAGGTCGGTCTCTTTACAAGCTGGGTTTGGATGTGCTGAGCACATCACCCACATCAGGAACTAGTGAACTTCACACACGGTTCGTACCAAATTCTCATCGGCTGTAAAATACCACGTGCATGTAGTGCAGTACGTTCGGAAATGCCTTAATGAAGCACTAAGCATTTATTGAACTTCACTTACTTTAACTGCAGCTGGTAAAAGGTTTCCTTTATTGTCCAACCCCAGAGGACAGTGGTGAAACCAAAATTTCCATGAATGTAAATTCCAGCTTCAGCTAATTTTGATGACAATGACTTCTCTTCTTTATGAGGTGCATAATGAGCCGGACCACAGTCTCGCCAAAAGCCATGACAAGCTCCAAGCATGCCCCAGTGGCTCCCAGTGCTTTCTGTACCCAAGGTTTAAACGGAGACTGCCTCCAGCCAGCGTACATGAAGAACCGAGCTCGACGATAGACAAATGACTCTTTTGTTTTACATTCTTTTTTAATTAGCCTCTTTTTAATGACCTGAGTTAATAAGTGTCAAAAGGTGCAAAACACAGCATGACTTCATTTTTAAAAGAGAGCATTTGCCTTTAATCTCATAAGTAAAGCAAGTGCCCTCTTTAAATATCAGCTACAAATCCAGATATTGTATTGTCGGGTATAACAGTTCGCTGTGTACGGTGAATTCCCCGTCTCCCACTCAGAAAACTCAACCTCCTCAAACCCAACGATGCGAACCCACCTGGCAAGGATCACACTCTCTATTTTACCAGCGCCTCTCTGAATTTAAATCCTATGTCAAGTCCAGGTTGCTAAAGTATTGATTAAAAAATATATATTTGAAAGCTTATCTGTTTCCCAAAGTTCCCACATCAAGACTGAGACCTAGAGACAAAATTATTTTAAGAAGAGAAAAACCATCATCTGCAACTAAAAAGGAATAAAGGATCCTGCTGAGAGCAGTAGGATTCCTTTTTTAATTTGCCATGAATTTAGAAATAAGGCTATTTTACTTTTTATGTGGCTACGTTTTCCCATGGGTGGCTCATCCCAAAGAAGAGGACAAAACCCCTCCAGGTGCCACATTCCTCCTGTTTTCCCAGAAACCTCCCCTCTGCCCTTCCTCCTAGTATTCTTGTCTCCTCCAGCTTGTTCTTTTAAAAGGACATTCAAACACAAAGATGAGTTACGACTTTGCTGGCAAAACTTAGCAAAAGCTGCACATTACTGCTAATTTTTTTTGTGTTCAACACCTATTGCTCTTCAACGGACCGAGGTTTTGCTGTGCAGGATGCTGCTCACCCTTGGCACAGGGATGTGCCGGTATTTGCTGTCATGGCATGAAAAAGGCTTCTTTCCCTGCACCCAAAATAACCTCCCAGGAGATCCGGGATGCCACGATGGGGTGAGCACAGTGGTGGGACGTCCCCATGGACACTGCTCCATCCTAACATGGTCCTGGGCTTTTCCATAAAGGAGGCTGCCAATCATGCTGCTTCCTGCCAAATTATATGTTGATTTTGTGATACAGATTAATTTCCACCAGAGATTACTAAGAGAATAGGAAACTATTTTTCAGGTCTAGCAATGGATAGGCTGCAACCCCAAACTGGAAGTCTCCAAATGTGGGAGAAGCTCCAACATGGATCTTGAACAGGGTTTGTGGCTCAGCCTTGAAACCAGGGACAGGATTTAAATCCCTGCTTCCCGGAGTGAAAACGCAGGAGACTACTTTACAGAGTCACTTGACCTCCTTATAATATTGATCTTTTCCTGCAGCTAACAAAGAGAAAATTGTCTAAATGCTACAGTACATCCACACAGAAACACAGAGATCATAAAACAACGCAGGCATTTTACAACAGTACCAGGGTTCTCTGCAGAGCTTCCTCAACTTCTCCTGGTTACCAAGAAATTAGAGTTTTGGTAATTTCTGCTACAGATATACCACCATATCATGCATAAATATATGCCAAACTACGATAGAGAAATAAATGTGTTTGCAAATAACTAAAAACACAACATGAAACACTGAGTTTGTGTCTTTCCTTTTTAAGACAATAACTTTTTTTTTTCATAGAGCTAAATATTCCTGACTTTACTGGGCCAGGGTCATTAAGTGAGAAGGTATACTACAATAATAAAATTATCAACAGAGCTTTTGACAAGTAGTCATGTGCTTGTAAATGAAATTTATTTAGGTGCCACTCAAAACATTGTAATTAAGAGGTACAGAATGTATTACCAGATGGTTCCTGTTTAGTATCTATTTCCTTTAGAGAACAAGGTGATTAGAGAGAGCACTAACTTGTAACTGAGCACCAAACACCCCACAGGCCTGATCCTCCGCCTGTTGGAGTCAATTAAAAACTCCACTTGCCTTCCACACCAGGAAAATCAGGTCCACCCACTATTTATTTTCTCAAATACCATGTTTTTGCTTGGTTTTGTTTTTTTTTTTTTTCCCCCCTGTACAACTTTCTTGCATTTTGGCAAATAACTAAAACATATGCCCATATGTTAGAAAACTTACATTTTTACCAATCTTAAATACATCTAATGAAGACCTTTAATCAGACTCTCCTGCATTTAAATAATTAAAAGGTAGCACTGAGCCACAAAAAAAGACCTTTCGTTCAAGCACAACATAGAAGACTAGATATCCCCTTGAACATCAGTGATTCAAGGAAAAGAGACCTTTTATATACATGAAATAAACTCCATCAGCCAAAGCGAGACTTTGTTGTTCTGTTCTTTTCTACCCTTTTGCACATAATCTCTGTTAATGATTACTTAGTTCTATGATGTCACAAATATTTTGATTTTAAATTCACAGTACTGTGATTTCCAAAGTGATATTAAATACTTTTGAACAAAAATGTTAAATGTACACTGGGAAAAGACAAATTATTTTTAAACAGAAAATGTTTTGCAATGAAAAATGGAAAAAAAAAAACCCCAACCCTTTTCAGCAAGACAATTTATTTTATTGCAGTTAACTGGAGGGGGCCACTCAGCCCTTGTTAGTCTGAATAATCCCACTGAAGTCCCTCGCACTTCTCATGTAAACAAAAATTGAAAATTCAGTTCAAAAACAAGCCCAGCCTTGCAAGGTGCTTATAAAACCCATCAGCCCCATGCTGAACTCAAGGCATGTAAATAGCTTCAGTGAAATTACGGAGAGTGTTGAAGTTAAGCACGTATTTGAACATGTCACACCACCAGCCCTTGCACTTACCTAATGGAGACAACATGTTTTCCTCTGTTTTCAAAGAGAAGGGTACCAGAGCCACATCCTCAGATGTCTTCTGCTGTCTCTATAGACACCTATATGGGACTGCATCCACTCTGAAACCCCACAGCAGATTTCTGTTCTGGGAACATAATTACTGTGCAATCTATTTTTACTGATTTATTTTTCTCAGAACGTCAACCTCAAAAAGTAAATATTAGCAGAAGGATTGGAAATTCCCTCCCATTCACAACATCTTTGAAGACATTGAGAAAAACCAGGAGGTGATGGCTCCTACAGCCCACCCTCACCCCAGTGTCCTGGTACCCACAGCAAGGAGCTCTCTGGCACCCTGCAGCACATGATCTATTGTATTTCACTTTATATAGTGTGAAGAAGGTGTGTAGGAGATGTACTCCATCGTGGTGTGCCCACCTGTAAAACCAGCAGACACCAGTGAGCTGCTCCTGGTCCATACCCATTGCGGCTCCCAGCTCCTGCTCACTGCCACAAAGAAGGGTGTTTGCTGACACAGGTCTTCACTGCAGGCTCTAACCTGTACTTTGAAAGTGAAAATAGGAGTTATATTTGAAAGGTGTTTTGAATGCCTTAAATCAATGTTGATTTAGAAAATAAACATTCATGTCTTATTTATAAAAACAGTTAAAAAAAAAAAAAAATGAGCTCAGACTTTAGCATTTAGGTTGGCCATGAGGAAAAGGTTCTTGAGGCAGAGGGTGGTGGAGCACTGGAACAGGCTCCCCAGGGAGGTGCTCATGGCACCAAGGCTGACAAGATTCCAGCAGCATTTGGCCAAGGCCCTCAGGGACATGGTCTGAATGTTGGGATTGTCCTGTGCAGGGACAGGAGCGGGACTGGATGATCCTTGTGGGTCCCTCCCAACTCACAACATTCTATGATTCTATGATAAATTAAAGCTGGGAGACTGAAGACAAATTTTTGTGCTTCTTAAAAACTCAGTTTAAAAAATACTATAAACTATTTTTTACTATGATTCAAGACCATGAAATACAGGTTGCTTTTAGTTACCCCTTTCCCACCAAGCCCCCCAGCATGTCCCGGACCCGCAGGTCAGTGAGGTTGGTCTCCAGCTCAGGTCCCAGTTTCTGCAGGAGGGGCAGGAGAGAGGCAACGGGGTCACGGCGCTGTCCTCCCTGCTCTTGGGCACATAAACTCTTCCTGAAAAACTAACACTGCTTAACTTTCAATTCAGAGGAAAATATCGTATTTGTTAGATGCAAACTACAAGTGATGAGGAAGTAGATATGTATATTTGTATATATATAGATAGATAGGCAACCTGTGGTCTTAATTACTTCAACCCATGAACTAGGTCATGCAGAACCCATTTTTTTTATTATTCTTTATCTTCACTTAGATAAAACACAGCAGTTTTTGGAGAATTTGTCCTGTGCAGTGTTTTGAGTCCCAGCAAGTTTCAATTAGTTGTCCTCATTCCATCAAACTAAATTTAGTCCAGGCATATCAGTTGTGAGTTGTAAACTGTTTTTTTTTTCTTTTTCATCAAATGAACCATATCAAGTAATAACTTCTTTTTTCTTTTAGTGAAACAGAACTGTCCTAGGAATTTAAATTTTCAAAAGGTAGTTTTGATCTAGAATAGATTCTCTGTTCATTAGTCAGAATGATACCAGGACTCCTGATCCATATCATATAGAGAAATGGTAGAATTCTACCATACAGCACTTGGGTCAAGATGAGTTTAAAAAACCACACACAACATGAACAACAACCAAATATTTTATATATTCAGGGATCATTTTTAAATTTTACCAGTCAGTTATCATACCAGCGTGCATTTATAATTAACTAAATCTAATCAAGTGGATAGCTTTTGATATTTTCCTCATATCAAATAGAAAGCAAAGGATTGCTTTTCTCCAGGTCAAACAAGACGATGAGCATTTATTTTTTTCCTTAAGCTGCACAAACTTTAATTTCAAACCAAACGATCCTCTCTGGATTCCAAACACTTTTTTTTTTTTTTTCCCCCCTCTGATATACATTTTAATGACAATAGTTTTGTAAATTGTCGATACATAATCATATCAGCTCGTGCCTGCTTCTCAATCGGCACCTCCAGCTTGCATTAATTAAACAGCCTGCCTGACGCCGTATCGTCTTCGCAAACAAACGAAGTGAGATTTTTTTTCAGAAGCCGCGGTGTGAACTCTTTTCTGGAAATCAGTTATTAAGCTGCAGGTTTCTGTTTCATTCGCCTGCCTTTCACTTTAAAGCAAGCAGCAGCCACTGAGAACACAATAATGAAAGAGGTCATGGAGCACCAGTTGTGCATGAAAGATGCGAAAATTTACTGCAAATGAGACAAGAGCAGTAAATTCATTTTTATTCAAATTACTGTCATCATACATTACCACTTCTCCTGTAAACATTGTGCTTCAGACAGTGTGACAGCATATTATTATTTGCGAGATTATACTATTATTAAGCTATTAACATGTCACCTCCTGCTTGAAACAATGACTCAGCTTGGTACTGCATAATAGGACAAGTTAGGGAGACAAGGCGAGGTGACGGAGAGGTTAGTTGTAAGAAGGGAGGCCATGCATAGAGTGACAGCTGGCACTTAAAGGCTAACATTTATTCAAAAGAGCCCACATAATGAGGATGCAATTCGCTTTTATTTACATACTGTACCCATCCGCTTCCCACAAACTAATTCTTTTTCTTTCTGTCCGTGCAAGACACCCCTCGGTTCTTGTAATAATGGGCACTGAGGAGTCACCTTTCCAGCAAGGAGATTAAAGTTGGTGAGTGAAGTTCTTGGCGTGGCAGATGCCCAGTGTCACGCAGGTGTGACAGCCACGGCTCACTTGGGGAGATCAGCAGTGTGGCCGCCCTCTTCTTCCCTTACTTCCAGTGGAGATGCTGCAAGTTGTCCTACAGATATTATGCCCCAGTCCCCAAGAGGTTGCTAACGATTAAAATTTCATAGTTTATAGGCTTCAAAGGCTTCCTGTGCAAGTTGGAGCACAAAGTTGCTGTGACATGTGAATGGTTTATTGCTTGGTCCCGCGGTTGCTGTGGAGGCCAGCCCAGCACAAGGGCTGTGCTCCTGCACCGCTCCCTGCAGATCTTCCTCCATTTTACCTTGAGTTTTACAGGAGTTCAGCAACCATGTGGGTCCCTCACAGGGCTGCTCCAGACCTTCAAACAGTCAAAGCACTTCTTTTCCAGCCCTAAATGAAAGGTCAACTACTCCACCTTATGCTCTGCTTTATTTCCCTTCCACTGGATTAGCCCTCCTTTCCCAACCTGTTCTTGAGGAAATTGAAACCTGTTTATATAAATATTTTTTTTCCAGCCTTTGCAGCAATCTTGGGGGGGAAATAGTGTCATTTTGTGAGCCCAAGTCAACACCAGGCTTTTTTCTAAATTAGTTGGGGAAGTGTCTCATGAAGTAGAACACAGAAAGACATCAGCAAGTTAATGATGATCCCTTGTCAGGTTCATGGAGAAGCTGCAAAGGCACAAGGTTTTAAACTCTCCAAGGTTCGGGTTCCCACATGTGGGATGCAACAAGAGCCACAATGCAAAGAACACTTCCTAGGCACAGCCCTTACAAAGGTGATTTTAGTGTTATCCCAGGCTGGAGGAAGGCAATTTTGGTGTCTTGAAAGCTCAGGCAATATGTATTGGTTCATTAGCTTTATCCTTAAACAACTAAGTGACTTAGAACTATGGATTTACAAATGTGCACAAGGTGTTAATTTCAAATTGTTCAAAATTACATAGGTGGTAATATTTGCTGAAATCTCTGCCAGGTACCCACATATTAAAGGCATAGCTACTTACCACGAGTGGAGATTTCCCCTTTTCCTCTTCCTCTACTCTGCTTTCTCTCTTTTTTATTCCTTTTCTGGTTTTAACCTGTTTCTACTAAGTACAGAGTAAGATACAGAGAGGTGACGTCACATCAGAGCAGTGGCCCCCTGCATCTTCTCTCCCCGAAGAGCATAAATCCTCCTCATACCCCACCTTGCTCCCCTCATTCTCTGAATTCTTCTGTAGCACACCAGCACTGTTAAAATCACTCCAAAACCTCTTTCTTTGGTAAAATACAAGCTCAAACCCTGCCCCTGTTATTGCAGGGCATCTTGTGACATGTCCTCCCACAGCGTAGAGCTGCAGAGGTTGAGCCCAGGCACTCCCCATCTCTGGAAATGACACAGATTAAAGCCATAATAATTAAAATAACCTAAAATGGAAGTTTAGTCTGATCTTACTGTGCCTCACTGTTGCCTATTTCCAAGGCGTTTCCATTAAACCGAACTGGATGAGGTTGTTTGGGTCATCCCACCCAGACCCTTTCTATTGCAGACAACGTGTCCTTTCATCCCCTGTCATCAGGCTGCGCTTTAAGAGCCGTTAGTGGTTTTTCACGTCGTTACCCACATATGGAGGCTACTCCACAGCCTCACTGCTTTGATATCAGAAACCTTCTCCTAAATTTCTAACCTCCGTATAATCACAGGTAGCTGGTGCCTATATGTTGTGGAGCCAACTTTACCCCAGAGCCTTTTTTTCCCTCTCACTTGAGCACAATAATTGTGTAAATTAGCATCAGTAGTCTACAATTTCACCTCTCATTTCTTGTAAACAAAAGGTTTTCTTTTAGTGCATGTTATTATTGTACATATATATATATATAAAATACATACATATTATTTGCCAACACAGTTTTCCCTTTGGTAACATCACCCTCATCCATCTCAACATACTTTGTCTTTCTTTGCCATGGACTATCCTGAACTGTCAGGATCTCCTGACCCTGCTGTTGAAAACGTCCTCACTCCCACAGATCAGCTCTCCTGGCTCCTTTGTGGACACATCCTGGTCAGCAATTACTGCATTTTATCACACAAGCAGGACTGGTATTGACCTGCTTGTTATTTTAGGAGAATAAAGTACTCCACAAGGTCATCCATAGAATTCAAAATAGTCCAGTGAAGTTGGAAACAAGAGGCTTTGTGCTGTTGCTTCATTGCCCTTCGTTATTCTCCATTTTTCTGGAGCTATTTGCTCTTTGTGGGTACCATCCTCATCAACCTACCATCTCATGTTTATTAAAACAGAAAAAATCAGATCTGAGAACCTCAGGCTTGGCTCCTAAACCATAATGAGACCCATAGATGGAAGCTATTCTCAGTTTGCTGGATGTGTACACAATAGCACCGCCTTATCCCACCACTTACTCCAGTAGCTCGACAAGAGCTCAGAGGACTGACTTGTGGTGTCAGTTTTTAAAATCCTAACTCTCAGAGATATACGGATCCCTGGTCGCCATCAACATGAATAAAGTTGGACAAAACTCAGAATAAGAAAGAGTTTCTGTGGTTTTTAATCTGGCCAGTAATCACCGCTCTTAGGCTACGCAGCCCAGTGCACTAACAAAAGATCAGCACAGGAACCATTAAACACTGTATTTTCCCAGTGCGCTGCAAATGCACATATAAACACTGAGTAACCTTAGGCTTAATCAGGGTTCAAAACATAGTTAAGCACCTCTTAAAACACTTTTTTGTTTACACTGCTGCAGCTTAGGCTTGCATTAGCTTGCATGGTACCGGCCACATTTGCAGTCTTTAATTTTTAACCAGGACTGAAGAAGAATGCAAAAATTACTCTTAAATAGAAATCAGTGATATTCTAAGAAAAAACAAAAAATCACAAGTGAAAATGTGGGGGAAAAAAAACATTAAAATTATAGAATCAGTGCAAAAAACTAAATCTCTTTTGCTTTTCCCCAAGTGTAGCCATAGATTATTTAGGCTGCAAGAGCAGTATGATCTTGTGTCCTTCACACTGGCATCACAACAGCTAACAGCAACGCTTGTCCCCACACTTAATAATACTGTGCTGCAAATGGATGTTGTGTTGTCCAAACACAAAATAGGTTTAAATATAACAGCAATAAGAAAAAAATAAATAATAATAATAATAATAATGCAGGTAGCAGCTCAAGTGCAGACAGTGTGCAGATATCAGCCAACAAAGGAATGGTCATTTGGGCAGTGGTAACAAATATTTGATCTGATTTATCAAAGAAGTAGAGGGCTTGATGAGATTAAATCAAACCAATCTGTGATCCCACGTCTCCACGCACAGATCTATATGTATATTTATAGACACAAAACCACACACGGCGTTTCTTCACGTGCTCAAAGCAATGACTATAAGATATTTTTTAAAATTCTTTTTTTATACAATTCTCCTCAGAACCTTCATATCCGTAAAAAATCTAACTGTTCTCTCCCAGTGAAGTGACGGTGGAAACATAAGAGGAGCTGCACGAAGTGGATTTTTCTGCTCCCTCTCTTGCCATCACACCCATCCTGCTCCTCAGGACCCCGAAGCCTGTTAGAAGCTGTTGAAGGGGAGTCACCAAACCCACCACCGCCTGCTCTGACGGGGGGGATCTCATGTGTTCGCCTCTGATTAGACTACATTATTTCTATTATCCTATTGGGCTTCACACTAGGAATAGAGGCACTTGCCCTTATTTGAAACTAGCAGCCACCAGGAGAATTTGCTGATTGCTAATGAGAAAGCTAAGGTTTTGTTGATATCATCTGGGACGTTCTTGCTGTGGTCTGCTATTAAGATCTGGAGCTCTACATAACACACCATATTAAGCAGGCAGTGACTTTATTATGGGATCAGTATAACTTTTCATGTCTGGTGTACTCCTAAAGCCTCGGCTAAAACACCTTTTTTCCAGAATATGAAACATAATATCTTCGTGCTAGCTGCATTATTTAAAAAGGGGCAATGTGGTTCATAACTTTACATTTATTGCATACTTTTAAGCCACTTGACCCATATAAATATTACTATAGAGTTGCCCTCAGTTATTAAATTCTTATTGCTTATAAAAAGGGCAGCAGGAAGTATATAATCTATAGACTAAGGTGTGGTTTTTTTAAGGGGGAGAGGGAAGAATAAAAAAGGAGGAAGGCTGGAAACAAATGTGTTTTGATCCTGTCCATAGCCTTGAAGTTAATACTTTTTCTGGCTTCAAGCAAAAGTCTGTTTATTTAAACTTCAAGAATTAGGTACCAGCATAAAGCATAACAAGTAGGTCCCTACCTTCTTGAAGTCGAACTGGAAACCTCACCTCTTAAAAGAGATTGTTTGCAGAAACTTTTTGGTCTTTATTACTCAAGGCCAGGTAAAAACCAGGACGTGAGCATTTGCTTCTGTTCCCACGTGGCTCGGGCTATCCCAGACAAAACACGTTGTTTTGAGGGTTATTTTGAGATGATTCTCATGGTCCAACATGACCCACCTCTGGGCTGCAAGCCCCTCGGTGTAGGCTGGCACTCATGGACTGGGTTTTACATGCGCAGGCGCGCTCGCACACGTGTGCCTGGCTGACAGGGAGGACAACACATTAACATAGGTAATTTTACTTCAGAGTTGCTTGGGGCAGAACCTCTAGACCTAGAGGTTACTGCTGTCAAAGCAGGACCTTTTTCTTCCTGTCACTTCTTTCAGAGATGAAAGGAAAGATTTCCCTTAGCCTACAGCATTTAGCGTGCAAACGCTCCACCACAACATTTTGAAACTATAGAAATCATGAAACCAGCCTGTGACCTTCCATTTCAGTGACAGTACAGGAATCCCTTGAGCAGCGGAGGCATCCTCTGATATTTGGAAAAGTGTCATGTTTTCTTTACAGAGAAAACTGTCATATTGTTGTTGGCATAAAATACAACACTTCCTGGAGTTGTGATTTCCTTGTTTGCTACAAAATGTCACCTGGGCAACTGACATGTTTTTGTTTTGCTTAGAGCAACTTCCCACTTATGATATTCAAATCGAGTTGATATTGATACCTTAAGCGGTGCTGAAAGGAGCAGCAATTACAGACATCTGAAATTCCTCCAGAAAAAGGCAGTTTAGCTAAAAGATGTGGACCCTCACGACAATGGCAATCCGGCTGCAAGTTAAACACAGCCCTTATATAATTTGCAACCTATTGATGTACCAGGCAGTAATTCTCCAGCAGGAAAAAGTCTCGGGAAGAAGTAAGCTCAGATAAATGAGATGCTTCCCCAAAATAAGCAACTGGCTGTTTGCAGGGGAAAAAAAAGAAAAAAAAAAAAAAAAAAAAAAAAAAAAAAAAAAAAAAGAAAAGAAAGAAAAAAAGGAAAAACAAAATGCTCAGCCTGAAGCAATAAGCAGATCTGACTGGAAAACTACAGGGCTTTTAAATCATCCCTGCACATACATCTTAAAGTACAAAAGGATTTTATTCTTAACTAGCATAACCTTCTTATAGCATCCCATATTTGGGGGACAACTTCAACCTTTGGGTCAGTAGGATATCTTTGCTTTAAATGCCAAACTTCTTTTTTGTCATTAAAAAAAAAAATAAAATAATAAGTTATTATTTATAATTTTGGATATTGCAAGTAGCAGCTTGGACTGAAATTAAGGGTGCTGAGAGGTGTCATTTCTTTTTGCACAGCTAAAGAGCTGAAGGGAGGGAAATCACTTTTACATTTTTAAAAGTCCGAATAGTTTCAAACCCAGAAAAAAAATTAACTCTTTAATGACACAATGCTGTGATAGTTGGGGAAGTTAAATCACCAGCTTAAACCGTGCAATCTGAAGCAGCAGGTGATCTTCAGAGCTTATTTCACAAAAGGAGCAGGATGGGTGCTGGAATATTCGAGACTTATTTAACATTTTCTGTGAGGTTTCTGTGCTAAAGATGTCTTAATGGAAAATAAAGAAAAAAAAGTGTTCACCTTTGATCTGGGCAGAGGAAGGAGGGTTGTGTTTATTGCTTTCCAGTAAGTAGTTAATGATACCAGTTTTGACATGTGGATGTAAAATCTAAACACACTTAAGTATACACATGGATATCTGTATGTCTAAATATGTTTATCTCTAAATATTATAGAGATTTTTCCCTGTATGAGCTCTGGGTGAAGCTTCACAGATGCAGAAACAGAATAATTACTTCTCAACAGAAACCAAAAAAAAAAAAAAAGCCTTTTTAAGGCAAAAAGAGCCTATTGTGTTTGAAGTTGTAAGAGAAAAAAAAAAAAAAACCAACCTAAAATTATATCCATTTAGCAGATGTTCTGCTTCATTTAGGAACTCTGTCTTTTAAATGAACAAGCAAATTTTTTTTAACAGATTTACATGTTTTGCAAAATATGTCAAACAAACTAAAGAGAAGGTCTCCTAATTACTCATCAAACAGACTCCAGTCAGTGGGGAATGCAGCTGGAGTGATATGTTGCACTAATGTTAGGGCAGACCCGAAATATTTCCTCTTAGAAAATAACAACAGCAGTGGTGGCGGCGGCAGCAACACCCCACACAGCAGCGCCCGCGGGCTTGATCCTGCCAGGACGGACGCGTGTGCCGGGCGCTGAGCGCATGAGCAGCCCAGGCATTGCCGGGAGGGCAGCTGGGGGCTTAAATTGAACCGTACACATCACCCTTTTGCAGAAAAAGCGACGTTTCACCTCTTTTCTTTCAATGCACAGGACGTTAAACCTGCGCTGTTTAGTATGCAAGCGATGAACAAAGTTTCGTCTTCACGCAGAGCCTTTTTTTACCCCTTTTCTTTCCACCTTTTATTAAGTATCAACTGCAGCAAGATTTCCACGAAAGGCTAATTAGAAAATATGCAGAACTCTGCTTCCTGTTTTTAATGTGGAATTCTATTTAGAGACCGTTTGGTAAGAAGGGAAGAAAAGTCACCATTAGGCATATTAATGACTATCCCTTGTAACAAAGCTGCTCGCTTCTCTCGGAGCTGGAATTCATTTGAAAATAAGAATACTGCCGAATTAGTGGCCTTCCTTTCACATGCAGTACAATGTTATCTGATATTATATATATATACATATTTCGCTGGCACGGTAATCGTAGTGAAATTCCTTATTGCTGTATAATTGTTATAACGCAGGGCCCTCTTCTCCTGCTCTCCCTCTTCAGCCAAAACTCTGACTCACTTCAAATGGGATTTTTTTTTTTCTAGGCAACAGCTCTGGCATGTTAGGGCTCACGGTTTGTAACTCTTCATGTCTTCCCTAAAGGGAGCAAGAGATGTTTGGCATATCCGCAGTGCAAGACATTTTTAAAGGTATATTTAAGACGTGTGTATGGTACTGTGGAATCTATGTGGCTCAGAGTTAAGAGCGATGTGTAAAGGTTTGTGAAAATCCACAGCTTAAACTAGTCTGACCCTCCCCGACTGTCAGCCTCGCTCCTCCAGCAATTATTAAATCTAGAGAGCTCAGATTGCCGGTCTGGAGTAACTATTATATTGAATAATTATTCAGATGTACACCCCAATAGCTACAAACAGCATCAGGCTGATAATTTCACTGTAGCCAAGAGCAGAACTGGACCTGTAATTGCCACTCTCCTCCGATTTATTCTGTCATTCATATTTTCAACAATATGCAATCCATTAGCAGTACAGAAAATCATGTAATAACTACTTGGGTGGACTTAGGATTCTTGGGTTGCTCTCAGACAGATGGCTTTTTTTGTGATTTCTTTTTATTTCTTTCCCCCTCCCCAGTTTGCTTTCACTTGTATTGGAACTGCTCTAGTACCTCCACAAGACTTTTAAGATAAGTAGAAGGATTATTGGTCACGCTCCTTGAAATTCATCACAGAGAAGTGCTGGCTTTGACTGTAGCTCGTTATTTGTTGCATTTCTGTAAGTGGAATATGTTCAGGACATGCACCCTTCAAAGGTTTTATAAAGAGGAAAACAGTCACAGCAGAATCTGCCTTTGCATCTGCTGCTGTAGGGTCCTTAAATAACTTCTCTCCACCATGGCAATATTTCAATATTCTGCTAAAAGATCCTTGTTAACAGGAGGGACCCCGAATCTCATAACTAGGTTTTTATTACAAATCCCAGGGATGTTTGTTCAATAGATACAAAGGAAAACTTCTGCTATCTTGACTTTTTTCAAGGTAAATGTTTCAGGAGTTGTGTTTTTTAAACTATATATATTTGTTAAATGCAATTACCTACTTTTTACTAAAGGAACTTTATTTTCTTCCTTTATAGTAATATATAGATCTGAAATTCCAAGGGTTTCTGGTGCTTTTCAGCTGTCACCTCAAGTCAAAATCATGGAGTTCAGCTATAAAAAAAAAAAGTATATATATATAATAAATTTAACTTGACCTAACTGAAGGTTTCTAAAGCGAGCAGGTATTTTTGACATTTCAAAAAATATATATTACTACGACTGTATTATCCACACATCTCCTTCCTTCTATTTATACCACAAAAAACAACAACAACAAAAAACCCCAAAACCCAAACCTGTTCTTCAAAATATGGTTTGAAGTTCAGTCCCTGCTAATATCTGTGACAGACGGTGCTTCGGAGAAGACACTTTTCTAACATGCAAAAGAGACTTTGCAATGTTTCAGGTCATAAACCAAAACCCTATAATGTGATCTAGAATACCACCTATATGTTCCCTCACATCCGTAGGTATTGTTTGATTGCAGAGGGACCCCAACATTTTAGCAGCCCCCCGCACACAGGCAGGACGGAGCTTTGGCCTCGTTACGGATGAGCCCCTATTTAGCACTTACCGGACTATTTTATACACCCAAGTAAACTTTCATCCTCTGGTTCAAATTTAATCAATTTTTTTTTTTGTTTTGCAGCCTTTTGTAGATTGAGTCTTTTGTTAAGAAAGGACGTCTTGTTTCCAAAACACTCCAGAAGTCATCGCTGGCATCAGAGTGCCACCAAAAGGCAGGAAAAGAAATCAGCAGGCAGGCACTGACCTTTGCAGAGACAGCTAAGGTTATGCACATAACATTTGCTTGTTTACTTTGCAAAATAAGCAACGAGTTGGAAACTCCGAGCTTAGCAAACGTCTCGCTACACCTGAAAAGCAACACTGACAACAACAGCAAAACCTTTACGGTTGTTCTTGGGTTTTGCTGTTGTTGTGTGCGCCGAGGCTGTTAGCTGCTCCGCTCTATATCTATCATGATGCAACTTTAATAACGTTAGCCAAGACTGCTCAGAAAATCACAGCTGTAGCTGGAGGCAAAAGGGAAAAAAAAGGAAAAAAAAAGAAAAAAAAAAAGAAAGAAAGAAAGAGGTGGAGGGGGAGAAAGCTAAAATGAGGTGCTTCTCCCAAGCCTCACCTAGTGAGCTGAGTATTGGCTTATGCGTGAGAATAAGCAAACGAATCGATCGCTGCAGTAGGTTGATGGCTACCGGTCGTTTTGATGGATATGACGGTAAAAAAAAAGTCCAGATTGGTTCACAGTGGACCTCAAACCATGTCAGCTAAAACCAAAGAGACAAAAAAGTGACAGCTGCGGAGAGTACACTGCAGGCAGTCAATGGTTCCTGTGATTTATTGTTCCATCTGCCTTGCCGCTGTGAGGACAAGTTCCCCCTGATTTGGTTAAAATGAAAAGGACCTCAGAGAGCACAACGTGTTTTTTGAAAATGTGCAGAAACTATTTTTTTATTTCTTGATTTATGTGCCTTTCCCCCTCCATAATGTTTGCACCAATTGTTACCCAATAATGCTTACTGAAAAATGCGAAGCTTCCCAACCACTAAGAAATCCTCCAGACCGCCCCCACCCCTCCACCCCATCACAAAAAGAGATGGAGGGGGGGAAAAAAGACCTTACAGAAAGAAAAAAAAAAAAATACTCATATAAACAACCCACACTGACAAACACAAACCAGAAAACTAGTTTGTCTATTTTTTAACCTTCCTGCTTTCCAATTAACAGCCTCATTTCGGAGCCTGCGAAGCTACCAGGCTGCGAGGCGGTTAAAAGCGGGCTCGGCAATGGGTGGTGTGTAACCATTTAATATATTAGAGAGTTCAAACCCGGATTATAAATTTGCCTGAGCCACCCAAGTGTTCTCTGACCAACAGTTTTCGATTAGCGGAGGGGATTGCCGGAGCTCTTGGGTGGAGGGTACAGGGCTTTTGCTGTATTTACACACCAACTTTTTTAGTGTTTCGGACTTGAAAAGGAACATTTCCTTCATGGGGTTGATACAGCTTATTACCCCATTAAAGAGAAGCACCACACGACACTTCTGTCAGGGTAACACCCAGGCCTAATCAACACTTGGAGGTGTAACACAACACAAATAATCTCCCTCCTCGGGGAAGCTGGAGTAGTAGCCTGAGAAACACTCGGGTTTTTTTCCTCAGGAGGATTCAAGTATGCCATAGTAGAAATACGGTTAATGTTTTAATACATTTATGGAGCATAAATCATAAATGAAGCATTAAGCATCCAGTGCTCTCTCAAAAGTTTTAACAAATACGAGCAAATTGAATGAATCTGGTAGAGCGAGGTATTGGTAATTTTCCGTGTGTGTGTCACACAGTGGGGAAAAAAAATGGATGCAGGGCCACCGAGACCCACCGCCTCCTCGCATACGTTATAATTCCCCACTTAACACCGCAGAAACCGGTAACCCACAAAAAGCAAAGGGAAGGTTCTTCCTCTGCCCCCCCCTCCGATAAATGTTTAATGCAGATCAGCAAATTTTCAGCGAATTTCCCATGGAAAAGCGGGCCGGGGCCTGCGGTGCGGGGCGAGGCGCGGGGTCCCCTGCAGCATGACCCCGGCGGCGGCCACTTCCTGGCTCCAGGTTTCCTTCGGCCTCACAGGTCCAGCCCGGTGTCAAAAGCTGGCCTTGTCTCCTGTCTCAGGATGTTGGTTTTACCTCTCAAGTGTTTCCTGAATTTGCAAAAAATTCTTGGGGCTTTGGGTTTTTTTAGGGGCTGGGGGTTTTTTGGGGTTTTTGGGTTTTGTTTTTTTTTGGTGGTTGTCTGCACGAGGGATAATGTTCAAAAGCCCATTTGCTTTTTTCAGGGTGGGAGGGGAGGGGGAAGGAGAAAAAAATACAAAAAAAATTTAAAAAAAAGACAAAAAAATAAGAAAAGGAAAAGAAAAGCAAGAGAAAACAAGATGGAAAGAAAGAGAAAGAAAATTTTTGTAGTCGCTACTGTTGAGCAGGGGGTTTTCTCTGGGGACCAGTTCTACTTTTGGAACATGTTATTGTCAGGCAGAGGTCAACATCTTTTACCTCTTTTTTCCATTATTCAAAATAAGTATTGATGTTATGTTTTAGCTATTTAAAAGCCAGCTGCCTTGCTCATTTCAGATATTTTTCCTGGTATTATTGTATGTGGTAATAGCTGGCCTGTGTATCGTCTTTCACAAAATCTAGCCTTTCAGGGTCTCAGTCTTCAAATGATATCAATCAAAATTTATGCAATTCAAAATCCATATGTATAGAGTCCCAGTTCACCTCATTTAATGATAATAGTAAACCACATGTTGTGTACATGTCTGAAACACTTTTCTAGTTCTTGACTGTATTAACCCTAGGGGCACTATGTTTTTGTACAGCTTGCCCAACTGAGCAGCATAATATATTGATTAATACTTGGCAACAACCGCATTCCTGAATAATAAAACCATGAACAAGGTAAACGTGTACTAATAAAACAAGAAGAGTGTCAATATTATTTGGGGATGGATGTTAATAAAAGATACTAAAGAACAGGCAAGCCCCCCTCCCCACAATTAACAAGGCGCAGTGCCTAACGCCGGTCCCTTTTCCAACCCTTTTTCCAGTCAGGTTGTTATTCCAGAGCCTCCTCACCCACCTGAGCAGCCGTGGAGTGACCATAACAAATGTTTCATATTTATAAGGCTTGCATCTATTCCACGTGAAAAAGTTAGGTGTTTCTGCAAAAGACAAATTAAAATTAGCAATATTACCCTGATTCTTCCTGGGCAGAGGCCAGTGCAGGTATCAACAGCAAAGCCTGGGAACAGTTACTGATTTCACAATAGATTGTTGGGTTTTTTTTTTTCTGATAGACTGCATTATTTACTTAAGGTTTAATATACAGTTAGAAATAAGATTCGCTTTCATGGAAAAACACTAAAACATTTGGCAAAGGAAGAGCCGAACGTTTTCCTTAATTTGTTTTGGCAACTCTGAAAAATAGATCCCATTACGCTCACGTTTGCATTCCAGAAACATAACAACGCATGATAATTTTACGAAAATCAAGATATAATTAAAAATAGTGTGATATGATAAGCAGCGAGCGAAGGTAGAAGAATGGGATGTGCTGGAAAGCATTGCTTTTAGCACTGGGAATTACTGAGGAGGGGAAAAAAGCAAAGGACACCAGCTGAAAAGCTATTGCCAGAGCTTATTTATTTACTTTGGGGCTGGGGCGGGGGGAGGCAGCGGAGGAGGGAAGGACTTGAAAGCAAAAATTGTTTAGCAAACAGTTAAAATAGTTTCATGGTTTTTTCCTTTTTTATTTTATTTTTTTTTTAAGAGGAAGACAATATTTAAACACAGGTTCATATTCATATTTCAGTCATTTGACTTTTGTCTGAAAACAAATATTGAGGAATTAAACACAATTACGTTTTGATTAACTGGAGCTGGTTCCTAAAACCGCAAGGTAGGAGCAGCAAGATTGCATCTGTGTCTTCCCTCAATGCCATCCACATGAGTCACAGCGAGGCAGGAAAGCTGTTGACAAATTAATACTTTAAGAAAATAAACTATGGTCATGTTGAACATAGAGCAACTTTATCCTGATTAATTTGTGTTGGAGTGGCTCCAGCCCCCTTTTACAAAGCCGCGCAGTTTGTACAAATGTAATTTCCTAATATTTACATGAGGAAAGCCTCAGCCGTTAAGCTTTTGCCTCCAGTGTGAGTTTTGTGGTTAGTAAAAAGACAATAAAAATACAGAGAGGTAATTGTAAGCACATTTGGAAAAAGGAAAAAAAAAAAAAAGGAGGGAGAGAGGGGGGAGAAAAAAAAAAAAAAAGGCTTTTTTTTCTCTTTTTTTCTTCTCCCTCCACTCCTTCTTGCAGAGCCCTATAAAAGTGTGCTGTGCTGCAGCGTGCTCGCAGGGACCGCTGTGCCAGCCGGCACCCGGAGAAGGTTTCAGTAATGCAACACCTAACGCTTAATAAGGGCTGGAACGCTGCAACCCAACCTCAGCAACACAGCGACCTTCCCAGCGCCGGCGCTACCTCCCAGCCCCGGTGTTCCCCTAAAAGCTGGTATAAATTCCGATTAGCTCTGCCTAATCACACGGGCTCTGTCATTTTATGTCTTTATTTAAATAGAACGTCAAGCATTCGTACAATTGTCTAATTTAATAAATACGGGGAGGAAAAAGGCAGTTATAATGTGTTGCTTTGTTTGAAGAATATTAAAAATAACCTTTAGTTTTAATGAGATTTTTTTTCCCCCCATCAGTTTACACAATTTTCCAGATGCAAAATGAGCTTTTGGCTGTAAAATATTTTATCACATTGTCTTACACAATAAAGATTAGATGTTTTTGCTCTCTCTCAACTCCACTGCAATTATTTTTTAGTGTTTGCAAATCATAATATCATTTAAAAACCATATTTTATACCTCATCTAAAATACTTTTATAGCAGTGTGATGAAAAAAAAAAAACCCAACACAACATCTATTTAACTACTCTTTTTAAGTGGCTGTAATAATGCTTTGGTATAATTTCCCAGAAAAAAGGCACAGCTAAAAAAGCTTAGCTGTTCTTGAAAACAAATCTCCCAAGAAGCATCTTTGCAAAAAAATCCCCAGAATTTAATTCCCCTGGCTAAAGAGCCCAGAGAGCCTGAATATAAAAATAGTAGCCCTGTCATTTCACATTCATTAAGTGTGAAACTCAGAAATTAATAATGTAAAAATATGCTTTTTAATTAGTCTTACATTCTGCCCAATGTACTTAAATGGGATCAGCAGCTCCCTAATGATTTTTTTCTTAATAAAGTATTAGCCTGTGATGCACTGGGGTTGACAGGTACGATAAACTGGAAAGTACTTTTGGAGGCGTATGAATGATACCAAAATAGTACTCTCCCATTTAAATGTAATTAACATCAGGGAGCAATATTACATGAGGAGAAGCCTGCAAGATTTTTATTTCAGGGTATTTCTTTTTTTTTTTTCATTTCTTGTTTTATGAGTAGTTTGATGATTGCAGCAGTGATTTTATAATTTAATTACCTTTGTTGAAAGCTAAGCTTTTGCTAATAGCAGGTCAACAGGATCATAAAGCAGTCTTCAAAAATATTAAAAAGGAGGTAAATCCCCTTAGCTCACCGACACAATAAGAGCGCGGGTGCGCATGTGTGCGCGCGATGCGTTTTATAGATGGGTGTATATACAGCCTGTGTGCCTGTTCCCCTGTTATTTGTTTACTGTGCTGTTTCAAATCAGAATTTACTCTCTAAAGGGACTTGTTATACATTAATCATACGAAGAAAAAAAAAAAAAAGAGGGGGGAAAAGGAGAAAAAAAGAAAAAGAGGAAAAAGGGAAAAAGGAAAAAAGAAAAAGAGAAAAAGAGAAAAAGAGAAAAAAGAGAGAAAAGGAGAGGGAAAAGGAGAGGGGAAAAATAGAGGGGAAGAGAGGGAAAAAGGAAAAAAGAAAAAGAGAAAAAGAGAAAAAGAGAAAAAAGAGAGAAAAGGAGAGGGAAAAGGAGAGGGGAAAAATAGAGGGGAAGAGAGGGAAAAAGGAAAAAAGAAAAAGAGAAAAAGAGAAAAAGAGAAAAAAGAGAGAAAAGGAGAGGGAAAAGGAGAGTGGAAAAATAGAGGGGAAGAGAGGGAAAAAAGAGAGTGGAAAAGAGAGGGGAAAAGAGGGGGGAAAGAGAGGGGGAAAGAGGGGGGAAAGAGAGGGGGAAAGAGGGGGGAAAGGGAGGGAAAAAGGGGGGAAAGAAAGAGAGGAAAAAAGAGGAAAAAGAGAGGAAAAAAGAGAGGAAAAAAGAGAGGAAAAAAAGAGGAAAAAAGAGAGGGGAAAAGAGAGGAAAAAAGAGAGGAAAAAAGAGAGGGGAAAAGAGAAGAAAAAAGAGAGGGGAAAAGAGGGAAAAAGAGAGGGGGAAAGAGAGAGAAAAAGAGAGGGGGAAAGAGAGAGAAAAAGAGAGGAAAAAGGGAGGGGAAAAGAGAGGGAAAAGGGGGAAAAAGAGAGGAAAAAAGAGAGGGAAAAAGAGAGAAGGGAATTTTTTTATATTTTTTTAGGGAAAAAAAATAAATAAAGTCGTGGAGAAGCCCATCTGACACATCATGGGTTTTACCAGAACCAGAAGGGCTGGATCCCAAAGCTGGTTGTTCTGAACCAGCAAATGCCACCTTGGCCCCCCAGTGCCGCATGGCAGCCCACAGCCCCCCTCCCTCCGCCGCCCCTTCCACAAACACTTTGCGCTTTTACATTTCTAAAGCAGCCGATTTTAAAACAGGAGATAAAAGATCACTGTTGACCTGCGTTGCTTGCGCAAGAGTATTCCCTGACTTATTTATATGCCAAATGTCACTTGTGTTTACTTAAGAATTTCTTCTCATATCTCCAAGTCACAGCGCTCCCTGAAGATGCACTTGCCATAGGGTAAACAAGCAGGGAGGAGGGCAACCTTCCCCCTTCCTCCTCCCAAAACCAGAGGCTCCTCCACGTGCGTCACCTTCCCGAGCAGACACTGACATTTCTATATGTTTCCAGGCTGATGGACGTGTAAACGGTTCGTGACACCAATGCACAACGGCGCTTGTGAAGTGGTTCCCTGTGTGCCGCGCGGGTCACGCCTCCTGCCCAAAGTGCATCTCTTCTTCTCCACCATGGTTTGAAGTTGAAATAAAAGGAAAAATTGGAGCTGGTCGACTTAACGAGGTAAATCGATGGCTAGATACTGGCCAGGCCATAGGTAGTGAAGGGGACTTTCCATTTTGATACTGGTTTTCATTTGGTTTATCTGAAAATACGTAATCCAGCAAGCAAACCAACAAACAAAAAAATCCCACAAGCTTGGGTTTTGGGGTTTTTTTGGGTCATGGCACCAAGCCTGACAAGATTCCAGCAGCATTTGGCCAAGGCCCTCAGACACATGGTCTGAATGTTGAGTTTGTCTTGTGCAGGGACAGGAGTTGGACCCCCATCCTTGTGGGTCTCTTCCAACTCACAACATTCTATGATTCTATGAATATCCCAACCAAACTGGAAAGCCATGGGGCAACAAAAAGCACTCATCCTGTGACCGAAGTGGCCAAGGGATGGGGTCAAAACATCCAGGTAAAGACATTCCCCATGAATACAGTGCCACACTATTATCCCAAAGACCTGGGGAAGTTGGGTTGAGGGGATTGCAGCCCAATGTCTGCCCAGCTGGTAGCAATGCCACACGGGACTGCAGATGCATCACTACAGGACATCCATTTCTCCTGCTTTGGTAACTTCCAGCCAGCGTCCTTTAAAAATACGATCATGAAATGTCATTTCTTTTCTATTTATCTTGGCGGTACAAAACTGCCTAACTATTGGCTATACGTGAGCTCTTTTATAATATTTTTCCAATCACAAACACCATTGCATTGTTCCCGGGGGATTCCCGTGATGGATCTATCTATCTATCTATTTACGCGTTCATGAATCAAATCATCGGAGTGGAGAAAGTTTGTATAATCTATAGCTTTCATAAGATTTTCACCGAACTTATACTTCACGAGGGATTTCCAGGAGTGTGACGTTATTTGCACCCCTCTCGGGTTCATGCTGAACACCTCCTCTTTTTCCCCCACAATTTACTGTCCTGCCAAAAATTCTCAGCTCACCCCAAAATCAAAGCTTAAAATTCATACCTAACTCCCAGCCTGCAAAGGGAGTTTCCAGGAGCAGAGATGTTTTAATGGGCAGCTGAATCAGAAACTAATCATCTGAACTGCCCTCATGTAAACACACACTGGAAATTTTATTACTGAGATATGTGGGGTTTTCCTGATAGAGAATAAAAGGCAAATAATCGAACTTATTGGAAAATATTTACATAGGGCCATAGAGTGCAAATCTTAGGAAAGCTGAACAGTATTTACTCAGAGGAATAGCCCTGGTGCAGGCAGAGGAGTGGATACTGCTCAGCTGTCCGGGGAATTGAAGGGAGTTTGTCTGAGTCAGACACGCAGGCAACGGCCCCACACTGGGGCATCATAATGCTTTAATTAATTAATGTCTGTAAACTGTTTGGTGATCTTGGGATGAAAGGAGTTCTGGAAATGCCAGGTATTATTGAAAATTAATTACTCCAGCCTTCCCCCCAAATCTTGCTAAACATATTTCATTTTTTAATCTATCCTGCTGCTTTAATAAAGCTCGTTGCAGAATTATTTGCTGCTAAATATTAAAGGAAAAAAAAAAAAAGAAGGAACCAGTTAAGCAGCAGATTGAATCACAGCAGAAGAGACTTTACAAGAGTCATAGTTTGGGGACAAAGGCACAGGCAGAGGACACGGCAGTGCTGCTCAAAGGGCTTAACCTGTATTTCTCTGTCATTGCCCTCAATGGCCAAGCCAAGACCTGGCATACACACGGTGATGGAGGACCATGCTGCCATGGGGAGTTCATAGAGTCATAGGATCACAGGTTGGCTTAAGTTGGAAAGGACCTTAAAGATCATCCGGTTCCAACCCCCCTGCTGTGGACAGGGTTGCCAATCACTCGATCAGGCTGCCCAGGGCCCCATCCAACCTGGCCTTGAGCACTTACAAGGATGGGGCATCCACAGCTTCTCTGGGCAACCAGTTCCAGTGCCTCACCACCCTCTGGGTGAAAAATTTCTTCCTAATATCCAACCTAAATCTCCCCTCTCTTAGTTTAAAACCATTTCCCCTTGTCCTATCTCTATCTGCCCATGGAAAAAGTCACTCTGCCTCCTGTTTCTAGGCTCCCTTCAGGTACTGGAAGGCTGCAGTGAGGTCCCCCCAAAGTTTTCTCTTCTCTGAGCTAAACAAGCCCAGCTCCCTCAACCTTTCTTCAGCAGAGAGGTGCTCCAGGCCTCTGATCATCTTCCTGGCTCCTCTGGACCCGCTCCAACAGCTCAACATCTTTCTTGTGTTGGGGGCTCCAGGCCTGGACACAATCCTCCAGATGGGGTCTTACCAGGGCAGAGCAGAGGGGGACAATCCCCTCCCTTCCCCTGCTGCTCACCCTCTTTTGATGCATCCCAGGATACAGTTGGTCTCCTGGGCTGTAATTGCACACTACTGGCTCATGTCAAGATTCCCATAGAAGATGCAGAATGAGTTTGGGAGATCTAAGAACAATACAAACTGTTCCAGCCATCACCACGTGTGCATGTTGGCAAATCAATCACTCCAAAGGCGATTCATCATTCAATCAAAGGGAGACAGAATATGTCTATTATTTATACAAGTCTGAAATAATTTTGTGTTACTTACTGAAGAGTCATCTTCCGCATCGTTGCAAAGCAAAAGGAAGGTCCTGGAAGAGACATCATGTACCAGGCCCACCAGGTGTGCTCTGTGTAGCTCCAGGTGTGTGGTCAAACCAACAAACTAGAATAAATAAAATAGACACCATGATAGTACTTTTCCAAGGTTGCAGGTGTATACACAAATGTTTTAATTTATGTAATGAACAAATTAATAATTCTGTTGTTGCTTATTTATAAGAACTAGCCTTGTGATCTGTCTGGAGCCATAAGCCCATGGTTGGAGCATCTTTCAGCTCTGCTTGGGCCAAGTCAACTTTTCTGCTACTGTGAGCAGAAAAAGCCCAAGATTAACACCTGTCTCCTAGGAGGTTTTGGGGAAAAATTGAAGGAAAATGTCTCAGTAAACTTTCATAACACTAAAATGACCGTCTTCTGTATTATGCAGAGCTGTAGACATTGCTGTTACCTGTCTTCTTACCTGGACTATCCCACCCCATTTCTTTGGTGGGAGCCATTTGGGTTTGCTGAGTTAAGAAAGCAGCTATGTCAGTAGATTTTTTTGTGGTCACTCCACTGGGAGCACCCACCAGCTCCAACCTCTCCTTCTCCTCGTCCTCTTCCACACCTCTGCAGAAGAGAGCTGTCTCCCCAGAATACCTCCTCAGCCATGGTTGAATGGAGGGGAAATCTTCCATTGCACTCCTGTAACCTCTTCTCACTAATTCTGGGAAAGATGAGGTCCTTCCTTATTGTCCGGAGACAAATCCACAGTTCAGGTCTCACCTATTTGCCAATTTTCAATGGAAAAACCTGTGTTTCACCAAATCTTCCTCTGGATACTTCTGAAAGTGAACAGCAGATGGGGCTACAGAAATCATCACATTAAAAAAAAAAATAAAATATGAAAAACAGACTTTTACATTCTGAAAAGCAATTTATTCTACACCATTTCAAAAAATAAATAGGATTCTCCTTTTCTGTTTTAAGACATCAATGAACCTGTCTCATAATGGGCTTTTGTAAACCGATTATCCTTGATAATCTCATTAGCTGAAATTATTTTACTTTTCTAACATGGTAGATTTTTAAATACCTTTTATTTCATATCCCTCTGGGCACGTTGTAGTGAAATTTACTATTAAGCAAAATAATTATCTATCTCAAACTTTAATGTTAAAAAGTGTAAAAAAAAAAAAAATAATTACAATCTAAGAGCATATATTAGAACAAAGAAAGTGTAAGAAAACTCACAAATGAGAAGAAAAAGGGAAATTTCCACAAGTAGGAAAATCTCTTCTCCCTATTGACAAATAAATCATACTTTTTTTCTCATTAATATTAAGAAGTCAACACTAGTTGATGGAACTGACAAGGTTCATGCTTGAGGTGGGGTTTGCAACCTCCCATGTTAGAGCATTGACAATGTGGTGGCTTCATGCTCAGGAAGGATGATGCTCCTTCAGCTCCCACCAACTAGAAGCTACATCACCAGCTTCCAACACAGAGCTGAGCAATTAAGAAATGTGAGTTGTTTCAAAACAAGCTTAAATCTGCATTTTTACATGTGGAAGTTTGCAGCTGTAACGGGATTATGGTGTCGGCAGAGGGAGGGAAGTTTGCAGCTGTATTGGTTTGGGGGGTAGGAAGCAGCTGTTAAAATAGAGGACTAATGGTGATTAATTCTTATTATGTGTTTGAAGATCTCACAATGAGTTCAGGACCCAAACCCTCCCGCAGGGAATAAACTGAAGGAGGAGGATTTAAAAAAAAAAGGGAAAATAGAAGAGGAATTTTAATGTACATTGGGCCTAAATGGCCTGGTCTTAACTCACTTTATTAATATTTAAGTATAATTTAAGTCAATGATATTAAGACAAAAAATATCTAGCACAGAAAACGTGTAATTCATGCATATTTATGCAGATTGGGAGATCACCTGCATTCTCTCAAAAATGCACATATTGGGACCAGGCAGCGAAACATCCCGTCAGCTCATGGCACAGGGGACAAGTGCTGGCACATGCCAATGGTGCCAACCAACCTACGGAGACCCTCACGCCTTCCCATTCCCCACACAACCCTCTCCCCAGAAGCACTGCTTCCATCACACGATGGGAAGAGGTGGGAAGAGATCCTGTCCTGCTTCTGGTTGGTACAGTCGGACTCGATGATCTCAAAGGTCTTTTCCAACCAAACGATTCTATGATTCTGCATCCGCCACCTCAGCGAGGGATGATGGTAGCAACCGTGATGAGGTGTAAGCAGCAGGAAGAGCCCAACCTGGGCTCGACTCAATTTGCAGCCTCTGGGGAACCTGTAGCATTTCCCACATTTGGGTCAATTCACACAGGACCCAGTTTATTTGCTGCAATATTGTAGCCAGGTCCTATAGCTGGTTTGCAGAGACAGGTGATGTGCTGGGTGTTCTGGGGTTTCCCCAGAGCACAGCAGGTAGAAGATATGAGATTTCTATTTATATACTACAGCCTAGCCAAGAAAGTGACAATTTAATGGCAAAGTTAAGGGGAGAGCAAAGCAGCTTGGAGAGGCTGGCAGGGCGGAGGATGCAGGTAGGGTCCCTCAAGCTCTGGAGACACGATGACCTAGCATGGGCTGCAGAGAGGTCCCCAGGAGCACCCAGCCCTTCTACCCTGAGAAGCTTCTCCCAACTCATCCATTTTGCAGTTTGACATCTTAATGTGGCTCTTACAAACCTCCTGTGGACAAAAAAATCTCCACAAAAAAACAAAAAACCCCCCACAAAAAACCCCAAAGAAAAAATAAAGAAGGTGAACAGCAACAATAGGGCAAACTCCAAAATCTGGGGTTTGTCTTTCAGCCAGGACTTTAATGAGGATTAATCAGAGCTGTACATGCAGAGAGATTTCACTGAAGTATGAGAGGGAAGAAATGGGTGAGAAATTTAACAAAAAACTAAACTTCTTTTATCTGAACTTTTTGATTTTGAGCTTAAACTTTGAAATTATCTTTTCAAAGCTCAAAGGGATCACAAAAAGATTTATTCCTGGACCACATAGAACTTGCTTTACCAAAATAACTCTGCCTATGACTTTCCTGTTTCCACATTTTTAAGATATTTTGTTTTGCAAATAGGAAAGAATTAACCACAGTAACTCATGACTGTGCACCAAGCGTACCACGAAATTCTGTCTTTCGCGTGGCTGTAGCTGATACCCATTCCCAACAGAGCTGGTTAGTAAATTAAAACATTCCTTCTAGCAGTAACTTATAACTTTGAACTGATGATGTAGGTCAAAGATATCTGCACTAAATTATACCCCCCATCACAGAAGGAAGGAGCACACTTGGGACATGAAGATCATGTGGATTCCATACTGGAGACCAAAATTTTTACTTATAGCTACTGTATAACCAGACAATCACAGAATCACAGAATCACAGAATGTTGGGGATTGGAAGGGATCAGATACATCATTTATTTTGTTATTTTGCAGCCAAGTATCAATGGGTCAACAATAAAGACCAGGATGGATTTAGCGACTGACAGTCACCCAGAGGGGAATGGGGTAGGATGTGGTTTAAGAGGTGGGTGCTCAACTACAGGGTCCTATGTAGAGCTCAGATGATCAGAAAAAAACATGCTGGCCTGCAAATACCTGTGATTTGGTTTTCCAGCTTTGTGGGAGGCTTGAGTTTCAGCCAGTGTGTCCATGTAATAATTAATAAGCAATTTCTGTTTGAATGGCGTATTTTGTCTTCATTTGAGCACGTTCTGCACAAAGAAAAAGATCAAGACAAACCTACTTGGAACACAAGGAAGATAAAAGGGAATCATAAAAAGATACAGACAAAGGAAAAGAAAGAACAAGGAAAAAGAGAAGACAAAGAACAGGGAGACACCAAAGAGGACACAGAACAAAGATAGGCAAAATGAAAAGACAAAGAAAAGAAAAGACAAAGAACAGGGATGATAGAGCACCAGAAAATATGCAAGAAAGGCACAAAAGGAAAAAGGGGGGAAACAGCAACTGAGAACAAAGGGCAGAGAACAGAGCAAGAGCAGAAACACACAGGAAGGGAGAAAGATGGGAGAGAATTCAGCCAAGATGAGGCTTGAAAAACAGCCCAAAGAACAAGAAAAAATAAACACAATGAAGAGTGAAAACAGCTAATCATCTTCTGATTTGCATTAAAAAAATAAGTCATGGGGACACAGGCTCAGCAACAGAAATGTTGTCAAGTTGAATGTCAAGTGTCCTCTAAATTCAGTCAGACTGTCAGTATTTTTGAAGCCTCTGGGTTGGGCGATGTTGCTGTACTGGCAACATCGTGAGAGGACAGGACTGGTGAGTTGAAGGGTTAGTGCCTGGTGTTGAAGAAATGGGAGAAAACAGAGCTGAGGGAGAGCTGTCCTGCTCACAGAATGGATTTAGAGGTGCTTACAGGCAAAAAAATGCTCAAAAAGCAGCAAAAATGCCTTCATAAAGGTAGGAAATCTATCTCCATGATCAACCAAGCTGGCGAAGGCACATCTTATCCCTTCTACAGCTTCTTTGCCAGAAAAGTGTGTCAGAAACCTTCACGCACAAGTGCACCTACAATTTTAAAATATTTCTGTAGCTCCCTCTGTCAAAAAAATGCATTAAAAAAAAAAAAATCAACCCTACAGTAGCAGTTAATGGACACCCACCCGTGTTAGAAATTCCAAGAGTTGTAGGTTTTGAGATGACCAAGAGAGTCTGCATGAGATTTAGAAGTAACACCTAAAGAAAACATACAGATTTCAGTCCTGCTGCAAAAACTGAGCAGATAAATCATTCGTAAATCCTGACAATGGACAAATAAATAAATAAATAAATAAATAAATAAATAAATAAATCTAGGAGGTACAGGGGTTCATGGAGAAAATGAACACTCAGGACTTTTGTACACATTGCAAAAAAGACATAAGGGGCTGGAAGATGTTGAGGTCTCCTGGAGCCAGGTACAGAAGGATGACACCAGAGCAACGGAGCCCGGGCAGGGAAATATTACAATAAGGGGTTGGGGGTTTTTATTTCATGCTTAAAGTTTCTTGCTACATTCCTTGTCTTTACAGCACCTCCTCACCTCCTCGATGACCCAACACATTTCAAGACCCAGGTCATGGGCTGGGGTGCAAGTGTAGTTTTTGTGATCTGAGACAAAAAACTCATAAAACACCATGTGAAGAACCTCAAAAGGTGCAGGGTTCAGTTTAGTCTCTTAAGAGCAGATCTCCTAAGGACCACTGGATTTGGCCCTAGAGATGTTTTAAAGCAGTGGGTAAATTAATGTATCTGTTACAACAAAATATTGATGTCTTCCAGGTTTCCTATAGACAAAGGGAAGTTCTGGCAATTCCATCTGTCATACAAATGTAGAATCATACAACAAAAGCCTCTTCAGCTGCAACAGCTTTCCAAAACCTAACTTTTTAAATATTTGTGTTATTTTTCTTACTGAAACACTACCTGTATTCTTGACACAGGATCAGCTATCATGAAAGACTCAACTAGCACTAATTTTATGCATTTGGCCTTCATGCACCACGTTTTCTTCTATTTTAATTCATTAACTTTTCAATCACATTTAATGTCACTAATACATAGAGTGATACTACTTGATATTCTTCATTTAGTGTTCAGTTGGCTGGCAGTATGGGAAAACTGGCATGCAGTGGGTTAAACATGCTTTCCATGCTGCTCATTGGTTGTATTTACTCTACCAGTATTTCTATAATGTGATTTTTTAAATTCTTTTTTTTTTTTTTTCCTTTTAAGATTTCCTCTTTTCTTTAAGAACACTTTCACCTTATTTCCGGGCTGTTTCTCCCCAAAGAGCAAAGTGGAGGTTTAGAAACTTCATATGAACTTCCTGAAAAAGAAACAGATCACCTATTAAAAAACCCAAGTGGAATGTGCTGTGAATATAGTTTAATATGTCCCAAAGAAAGAGCTGGCTCTAATCACAGCATAAGATTTAAAATTCATTGTTGTACTCAAGTTTATTGATTTAATAATATATTTATTATTTATTATTTCTGTGGCAGATGGAATTCTATTTCCATTATTCGATTCAGGTTAATCAGAGGATAATGTGCTTCTTATACTTTCACCTAAAGTCTCTTCTGCTTCTCGAGAAGCAGACTGCTTTCCAGAACTGCAAATCAAATCTCTTTCTGTCACACAATTATGGCTGTTTCCTTACAAAATTATAATCTGTTTAAAATCTAGGCTAATATTTGAACTAAAATAATTGCCCACATATGAATTATATCTAAGGTAGAAATGTTTCCGGAGAGGGTCTGGCCTTTCAGATGGTTTCACTGCTTTTAAATGCTCAGAACTAGATTTTGGGTTATGACACTGTTCCTTTCCCATGAGTACCCAGACCTTCACTTGTAACACCGTTGCTGGTCACTGGATGTGCTCCTCCTGGTTTACTTTCCCATCACTCAAGACCAAGACTTTGGGAAGAACAAGTATCTGCCAAAGATGTGATGGACAACATCTACAAAGTGCATAGACATCCCTGCAGAAACACACCTTTTTGCCATGTTCTGAGGAACATTTTGATTTGTTTCCCTTCAGAACAGTTTTGATATGATTTCTCGTATGTATCATGAACTTCACAAATATTTATTATTCCTGTATCCCAACATCAAACTTACCATGCTGAATCATTAGTTTCCTTGGAGAACAGCAACAGGCTATTAAAATCAATTCAGAGTATACAAGGCAAAGGGAAATCAGAGCAATGAGATTTTCATGCCAACTGACTTTATCCTAGCCTAGAATGATTTCCAGTCTTGCTGATATTTGATATGGGGCCTTGTAAGATCTGGTTTGAAGTTTATCTTTTAGTTTGTTTTTTTTTTCAAATGGGCACTCTACCCCCCAAGTCCCCAGTGCCAAAGTGCAAACTCAGGGTGCCCGAAGGCACAGCCGTACCCAAGCCCCTGAGCTGTCAGTCTGCTTCTCTGTAGGCTGGAGAGAAGCCTTTGGATGTGCAAAGCTCCTCTTCCAACCTCCATGAGCAGAGCTGCACCTCTCTGCCTCCCAGGCCTGATTAATACACTGAGTAAAACAACTTTCACACCCTGTTCTGGTTAGAGGAGCTCCTCACTTGTTTCAACATCTACAAAAGTAAAAGAAAAAATATATATTTTCAATTCAGTCTCCCAGACACACCAGAGGTTCTGTCAGTGAAGGTAAAATGTGCAATGAATTGGTAGCATCTTTCTCGTGACCATCTTCTCATCTGCTCATGCAGCTCACCCTTAGAGCTTCCTGGCAGTGTGGCTGGTTGTGAGATGGGAGACTCACACATTCAAAGCTAGACTTTGGAAAATAGAAAAAAACAACAAAAAAAACCTGAACCCCAACAGGCCTGAATGCTGATAAAGAAGCTGGAGTAAGTGAAAAAAATCAGTTTGTCACAGTCTGGGAATATTTCTACAGACAGACACAGGAACAGAGAAAGCTCTTGGACTCTCCAGGACAACAGAAAAAGTTAATTGTTTCATCAAGATGTTTTAAGTCAATTTTCACTCCTTATTTTCTAGGCTTTCCAGTGGCAGGATTGAGGATATTCCCCCAAAACCTCTTTGGACCCCATTCCCCTATAGTGTATGTGAGGATACCAGCTCTACCCTTGCCACAGTCCTGCAACCAAAACTTCTCCATCTCTTCTCAAGACCGAAGATGTCACTGTCTCTACAGCACTGCCATTCTGCAGTAACATACAACAGGCAAGGAAACCAGGGAAGAAGGAAAATATACTTAAATCTCTAGAGTTTGTGCTTTGTTTTTCTTCTGTTTTATTTTTCCCTGAAAAAGAAAAATTAACACCATGGGGAAACCTGCCCTTCTGCCTGTGTGCATATAGGAAAAGCAAGGAGAATGGACTGAGATGCAGAAGTGTAATTTAAATGCTATTACATCTGAGTTCAGTCCCCTCTCAAAAATTTGGCCCTTCATGACATTGAGATCAGGCACAGCCCCAAACCACAGCTGGAAAAGCATTGCTCATTTTAAAGGTCCAGTTGTGCTGCGGGACAAACATACGGCTCTTACCAGCCCATCCTCTCTTGTCTGCTATACACTCTCTGAATTTTATAGTTTGAAAATGAAGGGCATCTTACCCAATTAGGTACTCCATAGCCTAATCAGCTTCTTTCTCTACCAGGAAAATATTATGCGTTTCGACCCAGCTGTTCCCTTGTGTTGTTGTGTTGTCAGTCATATTTTGCTGGAGAGAAAAGCAATGGTGAGCCGAGGACATTCCTGCACATCTGTTAGCTGAAAAGACAGGAATAGGAAAGGATTTTAGAGCCATTTCCAGAAACAATAAGAATTAGTTACTCATCTGATACTAACAATGTGCACCTTTTCCTCTTCTTTAGCATGTCTGTCAAATAATGGAATTATTAAGGACCAACAATGTGGGGTTTTATGCAAACCAGTGCCGACTACACTGGTGTATTGCATTTTTAATTATTATGATGTTAAATGGCTTTAATTGCTGACACTCTCCTGATTCACAGAGTATTTTTATAACATTTATTAAAAAAAAAAAAAAAAAAAAAAGGCCAAAGTTTATTTTACAGTCTGCAATAAAGCAGAACACAAAAACCAGCAATTGGCTTGATGATCCCAGCACATTAGTTTTATACACAGACTGCATATTATTCTTGCTCTATAAGTGATGTGAAAAGCAAAATTGAAGTCCTGCACAAAATTTGATCATCTTACTTAATAACAACAGATGCTCAGAGTGGTGGCATTTTGAAAAGAGCTCTGTATGCTGCTGGTTATTAAATGGCAGGACATTTGGCATCGTCTAGCATTACACCATTTGAAAACCATAGAGTCACATAAATAGCCGATGAGAGCTAGGGAAAAAAAAAATTAACTCCTGTCTGCATAACAAAACTCACTTCATTTAAAATATTTAAAATGGTCAGGCTGCCTTTCAAAAGAAAAGTCTGGAAAACTTATTGGAAGGGGAGCTTCCCTTTTATCTGGGAAAACATAGGAAAGCAAATATATTGGGGGGGAAGAGAAGAAATGGTTCAACAGCATGACTGCTCAGCCTTAACTGAGAATGCTAATGGCTTCTGCTGCTGTGTGTCGAAAGCTCCACACAATTTGGAAAAGGGGCTGGCACAAAATTTCCTTCTTGATTTTTAAAATGAAAATATTGGCAATATGTAGCCAAATTAACATAAACGCCGGACATATCAACAACACATGGGTATCGTTTTAATGGTGCAATTCCTATTCAATAAAGAGGAATCAATAAAGACAGTGGCTTCCTTTCTTCCCAGTATAAATTATACTCGCAGAACATCTACTGACTAGATAGTTATACCATTGCTATTTGATTAGATTCGTAAATACTATAAAAAGTTCTAATCGAGTTGATGGGTAGGTACAGCATAGCTTTCGCATTTTGATTTGAGTTTAACAGCCACTGTGTTGTACATTTATCAAGGCAGAAACCACCAGGATCTATTTGCCCAATGTTTTACCTAGAACAACTCATTCCACTCATTGTTCCAAGGAAGATCGTCAGAGCTGCAAATAAATGCCTACATCAGTCATTGTTATCATTATAAAAAATTATAAAAACATTATAAAAAATGATATTATCATTAAAAAAAATTCAAATAATATTAAAAAAAAACCCAAATAAGCAACGAATTTGGCTGAGAACTGAAGACAAGATTGGCTGGGCTATTAGGGGTGTGGATGTGCACATGCCTTTTATCTCTACTTAATAAAATCTTGAAGATTGGGTTCTAATGGAAGTGCTTATACATCCTTAACTATGGCATTGCAAATGGTGCTACTGTCATTAAGAGTGCATTGCTGTTTGTTTTATGCTAATCTTCCTTCAGTGTGACAGACTGTCACCTGCATGGGGGGTAACTTTCAGCACTATATTAGCCCATATGGCACAAGCTAAATTGTATCTAAGCTATGGGCTAATTATGGATGAGTTAATAAAACCAAGCAATGTCAGTCTGGCCACTTCTTCTGGTCCTCTGCCGACCCCCCCAAGTGAGTTATTGCCTGCACTGTTCTCTTAAACTATTTTCATTTTTGTTCTCCAAAATTGCAGCCAAGCTTTATGGTGAAGACACTTTAATCCTTTTCCTTTCTCAATCTCATGCAAGATCAGATCAAAACAACGTCTCTACTTTTCTCTGTTATCAAGGGGTGGTGCAACCTACCAAATACTAAATGCACTACGTTAAGTTTCCTGGAAACTTGTTTGCACATCCGTGATATAACAAAAAAATTTTCATATTTTCAGGGAGTAAAAAAATTAACAATCATTTTCCTTAAACATGGGTCCACAGAGGTGAACATTTACTCCATTAAAGGAACACCCAGGTAACAGGAAACTGTGGAAATGATCAAAGATAATAAAGCCTTTTCACAACTTTTAAGGTCAAGCACATGCCTAAGTGCTTTTTTGGACAAAGACCCAGCTTCTTTGTCTTCTTAAAAATCGTGGAGAGAGGAAGAGCATACCTCACAAGTGTAAATGATCCCACATCACTCCTCCTGCTCTGCTTTGTCCCCACTTGTGCCTTTTAATTGTCAGCCCCTGGCAGCTGGAAGTGTGCTCCTTCCTCAGCGAACCTGGCTCTTCCAAATGCATGGTGCTATGCAGGAAATACCAGCAAAGCACAATGCTGTGGTACAGATCAAACTTTGGATGGAGTAGAATTAGAGAGAAACTGTAGAAAATCTTGTCAGTGATTGAGAAAGGAAAAAAAAAAATGGTAAAGTGAATGGGACTTCAGTAATAGGAAAATAAGGCATAAAAAAGTGAAAATGCCCATCATTTCTTTATCTCCACTGACACAGTGCTGCTTCCCTGATCTATAGCCTGAAAGAGCATCTCAGGAGCAGGCAGAGACCAAGCTCGTATGTGAAAGGGAGAATTACTCAAAGATTACTCAAGTTTTACTTAAACCAAATTAAAATAAGAAATTTCAACAAAAACATCATGCTGGGAGATATGATCCTTAAGCCTGGCAATAAACTTCTTCCCCATATATATCTCTGTACAGACACCGAGCAGCAGAAGTCACAATTTGGGATACAAGGCATCTCCAAGTACCTCTCAGCTCAGTGCTTTGGCCACCTTCAACCCAATAGTCCAAAGCTTAGGACAGGCTCGATACGTCTGCTCAGCCAATTCCAAGGCAGCCTCCACTGGTCTATAAATCCTTCAGGATGTTGTTTTCTGCATTCAATCCAGGTCAGTTAGCCACTAAGTAAGACAAGGAAAAGGATCAGGTACAAAACCTCTGGAGAAAATAAAGCAGAGCGTTCCCTTGCCTTGTTGGAACTTCACTTGAGTCCTGCTTCCTTGATCCCAAATAGAAAACATGCAGAGCATACAACTTGGACTTCATTTTCTTCACATGAAGAACAAAAAGGTGTGAATTTGGATGTGGTAGCAGATACTCAGCACTTCAGGTTTTGGTCCTAGGGATCTTAATACCTCCCTATGAGCAAAGGTCTGAATTATGTCAGTACACTAAAGATATTTAATAAAATCTTACATTTAAATAAAAAAAAAAAGCAACCTCAACTTCTTGAAACTAACAACATCCTCCCACTCCAAGCATTCTCATTTTTAGATAATGCTGTGCAGCTCCAAAAGGAAATACCACAAAGTTACTGTGCTTTGGAGCTATTACTTCCACATTACAGCTTCATCCCGCTTTCAATACAATTTTGCAAAGAATAAGTAGATTTCTTGTTCTTTATTTCCTGTAAGGAACAATGCCATGTTTCACACAATGTCTTGTTAAATAAAAACTCATTGGGCAAACTGTTTTTCAACCCATCGTATGTAATGAAATGTTTCATCTGGAACTGGAATTTTTTTTTTCCAATTCCCAGTTTTACGCTCTACTTGGCTTTTGCCTCTTTCTCTTCACATTTTCTTCCTTCAGTTTATAGACAGTCTGCTAATCTACTCAGACCCACAGTACTGAAAACTCTCTTCTCACTCAGTGAGTCACCCCTGGAAATGTATTACTGCCTTAAGAGTCAAGTCCAGACCTAATCACCACTTAGATAGGTGACAAGGAGACAAGGGCAATATCATTGTTCTTCAAGTTGCTTAGTCCTTTACTCAAGAAAAATTCTTCCCTAGCCTATTCCCTCACATGAGTGAACCCATTGGTGTGAAACTGAGTTGAAGTCTTCCCCCTAAAAGATTAACTTAATTAAATTAAATTCAAATTAAATTCAAACAAATTCAACAATTCTGGGAAATCTTATGGTTCATGTTACATGGATCACTTTAAATGATTTCAACAACCCTTTCTGGCCTGATGGATCTTGATGAGTCTATGATTCTGTGAAATTACTTAATAGATTAATTAAATCAGAATGGTAACGTCTAATTCAACCTTCAAAACTGAACTTATATCTCTTCCCTTGTTTTCTCTACAACACCAAGGGAATTTTATTTCTTTGTACTCTTGTAAAAACACTGACCCAGGAATTACTGGTTTGTGCTTCTCTTTAAAATATGAGGACCTCTAAAGAGAGATTCTAGAGAGGGTTTTTCAGTTCCTTAATATTGGAACATGCATTCTATTTCTTCTTGGGTGACAGAGGTCACTTTGTTAGCAGAATATCTGCCAAGTAGTTCTTTGCAGAAACTGGGAGACTTATGCAAGCTAGGAAAGGCAATCAGCAGCATCTTCAGGAACTGGAAACCTCTATTTCTGGTATGCAAAACAAAACTTTACTCTGTAGGAGGATGCACAGGAGTAAATATTCTACAGAAGACATTAGTGGTTTCGTGGTTGAATCAGTTATGTTCCTACAGAAGCTTTTATTGTAGCAAACTCTTTGAGAATGACCAGCCGGGCTCTGTGACCTATCAAGTTTTCTAATGCAAAAATAATGTAGTACAACTTCCCTTTCAGTCTTTGTTCTTATGAATTACACCTCAGGTTGCTTTCTCCTTGGTAGTCATTCCTCTTCTGTATCACCTTATGTTTGAAGAGATCTAAAGATTAGACCACTTAACAGCACACTGTGTTCACTATACAAATTATTGATTGCCTGGTTTTAGACCGTTTCTCTCACAGTCTCCTGTAGTGAATTGAGAACAAAATACAGCTGATAATATGTGCCCTTTCCTCAAGTTCAACCACCAAAACACTTGGGTTACAATCTCACAGGATGTTGCTATCATTATCTCGCTCCCCCTAACCAGTAAGGCTCAGGTTTTAAGAAGGAGAACAGCGCTCGCTGACAGCTTGAGACACTAATTATTTTTTTTTTCTATTATAGCTGCATATATGAATACTATAGTAGAATCTGGATTATACATTTACTATATTTGTTCCCATATTTCTTTTATCAGAAAATAGACCCTGAGCCTAGCTGCAAAGTTAGGATGCATCCGTGAACTTTCCCAACCTTGTCATTGTTCAGACTTGAATTTCCAGATGGACCATCGATACACTAAAATTAAGCTTACACAGTAAATCATCTCTTTTTCACCTACCTTTAAAAGGCCATTACACTGTGTTCTGAGAAAATTAAGATTTGATTCTTATTTGCTCCCACGGAGCCTTTGGAGCACAAAAGCTGTTACAGTGGAAGCAGACTGTGTTTGGGAAGAACCTGTGTTATCCTAAAAACAAGATAATGAGGTTACTGCTTCCAAATGTAAAAGGCAGAAAGTTTCTGGCATGTGACCACAGGTCTCCAGGGATCCTGAACAACCAGCAGCTCTTCTGCACTTCTCCTCACTCTCAAGGAGCTCCACTGGACCCTGCCATCTGCCCAGCCTTCCCCTCCATCCTCTTTGGGGCTGGGTAGACTTGCAGGACTGGTTTTAACGACAGCAGGATACTCAGTGCTGCATCTCATACAAAGAAAAGAAACCTCACTGTGTACCTCCCATATCCATCTCCTCCTTTCATGCCTCCTCCTTCTTCCCAGTAGCTTGCTCTGAAGCAGGTCAGACCCAATATCTCATGAGGGCAAACCTTTTTTCCACTAGCTCCACAACTACAGGGGAGGACAAGGAAGAAGATTTCCATTTGGAAGACCTTACTAATTGCACTGATGAGTTCAGCTCACTGTGCTCACCTCTTTGGTCACTGGGTCTAAAGGTCACCCATCCCATCTTCTCATAGCTGCTTCTCGCTACCAGTGCTAGCTGGAAAACACCAGTAGAATATTTCATTGATTGGTCCCATCCTTCTTTGTTCAAGGCTGTAGCACTGAGGTAAAAGACCTTTTGCAGCCAGATGTTTTCATTCACCACTTTGCTTGTATCTCCCACAAGCTCAAGCAAACAGATACTCACCTAAGGTCATCACAACGTCTGACATGTGCTGCCTTTACGTGTTTAAGGCACCTAACATAATATGAGCTCAAGATTTTTTGCTTCAGGAAGGTACAGCACCCTTCCTGATAGAGGCTGCAAGCCTTTGGGCCACCAGACAGGCCCTGAGGCCAGGAGCAATGGTTTGGAGCTGAATAAAAGCACTTACTGACTCTGTGGACATCTACAAGTGCCACATCTCCAAGTCCTACAGAGAGCAAAAGGGTAGGTTGAATGTGCTTTACTTTGTCTCAGATTATCACCTGGGCAGAGGGGAGCAGGTAGCAGGAGGTGCTGTGCCTGCCAGCTCTCCTGTCATGATATAAAGATGCCTTTGGTGAGGAAAGTGCTACAGAGAGCAAGCTCACCACGGATAAAGCAGAGCCAGAGAGGAGATGCCATAAGCTTAAGCTGAATTGCATACAATATACAGTTTCCCAGCAGGATGATGAATCTATATATTTACATAAGAGAAAAGTCCTCTTTTATGGTGGAAAATTCAATCATTTGATATTTGGCAGCTGGATACTGTAAAAAGTCATTCTTCGTGTATCTCATATTAACTCGTGGTAAGCTGATACACCTGAGCTTTGTACAACACTCAGGGCTGAGTATATATAGATTGCTCACCTTGGAAAGGTCACTCGTGCTGTACACAGGAACCTGACCAGAGTAATCTGTAAAGAGCAGATATTGTTCTCCTTGTTTGTAAAGACTTTAGGAATGTAAACAGCAGCACTCAAGCTCTTTCTTTGGGATATATCGAATTCACAGGCACTGTGTGTGAAGTTTACAAATGTGAGACTTCGCAGTTGGTTTTGGCAAGTCTAGTCCTAATCTTCAGCGAAATCAAAACACAGCAAAGATCACACTCCACATTTCTAAGACCTAATTTAATTAAAAGCCTTCACTGGGAAAGGATAGTTTCAAGCTCTCCCCCCTTCTTCCTTTGCATTCAGACATAAACATTTACCAGAACCAAACTCAGCATTGATTTTCCTTTATCCCTTGTGCTAGTTTGAAGTCCCAAGAGATGAACAGATGAGGTTAAGGTTAAGAAAGTTATGCACAACAGCTCTTAACCTGATGGCTAGGAAGATAAACAACGTGCTAGCATCATTTAGGTGAACTCGTCTATCAAATTACCTATCCCTGTTGGATTGGATATGGAGTGTTCTCATTTTTAAATGAATAATTTGCTAGTGCATCTTCAAAAGGTTTTCCTTGTAAGATTTAAGTCAAACATTCATTATGAAAAAACCCACAGTTCCTTGAAATTTTGCCCATTTGTTTGGATAAGGTCACCAGGCATGAGTTACTGTCCAGGCAAATGCAGCTGAGATGCAGTTGCAAGGGCATCTAAATATGGTTAGAGATAGAATAAAACAAAAGCACCAAAAAAAATGTTCTCCATGCTGTATTGCATCTTCTCCATATTCCTTCCAATGTGAAAATTCAGATGCCAACACTAACTATCTCTTTTACAAGCTCATTGGAGGCAGAGGCTTAACAGAGAGCGTTTCCACAGGCCAGATATTTAACTGGTAGAAATTGTCTCAAAATCAGGGACACCAGTGAAACCACAGCGATTTCTTTTACGAGTAAAGTAATCTAGTTGGGTGGTCTACTGTTAATCACTGACAGGTCTCTGGAGTATTGATGGTTGTTCCCAGCACAGGTTGGGATGAATCCCAATCTAATGGTGAGGTTTTGGTGACGTTCAAAATTAAACGAACATGTCCTAAGGACAACCCTTGGAAGTCGATGCAGTATTTATTGTAGCTGCCTACAATGAATTGTGCTGATTTCAGGGACATTATTTCCATCTTGAAACCACTTGTGATGGAAAGATAGTAAATGCACGAAGTTTCTTCAATATAAACCTAAGAACTATCTGAATATAAAACACTAAGCAAGATCACTGCCTTTCTCAGACTTTTTTTTTCCATTTGTCCTTTTAAAAAAAGTAATGCTTTGCTTAGTAATTTCTCTGTTTCATTTAATTATTTTCACCAAAACCAGATCACTTCCTCCCTCAGGTAAAGATTTTTATTTATTAAAGACAAAAGTGCATGAAAAGTTTTATTTTCAATTTGGTAATTTGGTCCAATTTTCAGAAGCTGAGAACACTCACTCAAGGTTTTACTTGCATAAAACCAAATTAAAAGATAAATTCAGTGTGCATTCCCCGTAACCACTTTGCTCCATGGAAGACATTGGAAAGCTGTGGAAGCCAAAGGTAGCTTTTATTGATTTTGTCCTTGGGAAATCATGTATCTTGAGACAAAAAATACTGAGGAAGGATAAATTTTGTGTCATTAATGTTGCAAGGTTGTTAGTCATCTTGCAAGGAGTTTTGTATTTTTTTTTCCTCTTCTAGTCTGAGTGGTTTTATTATTTTATTTTTCTCTACAGATATTTTCCTGACCAGAAAACTAGTTATTAATAAAAATAAACTTCAGATACTGAATTTTAACCTCATCAGAAGTTGACAGAGAGACTCCTTGCCACTTCAGTCCTACTTCACTCTCCAAAGTAAATCAAGATAAAATACTTGCAACACAGAGTGGCTGTAGATATCAGGGTCCATTTAACTACTGCTGCTGGAGGAGCCAAATTCTCCTCTCTGAGGTACAAGCTTTTTATCCCCATAGCTCCATTCTGTCCACTGTGTGCAGCCACCACT
>NW_010294877.1:82289-98170 GCF_000700745.2 Antrostomus carolinensis
GAAGAAATATCCCTTATCAGATGAAACACCTACTCATATTTCTCTCAAAGCTCTTATTCCCGGATCAAGGAATTTGGGATAGTGATCCAACAAGAAGTGGGTATTTCCTCATGAACACTACTGCCAGTCAAGGAGCACCAGTATTGCATTGACTGAGTTCCATAAACACATTTTAATGTAAGTGAAAGGTAATGGCTCATTTATCTAATTTTATCTTCAAGCAATAAATTGAAGAATAGTTACTTTAGACTGTCCTGCTCACCACAGATTTATGGATGTGACAGCTAAATCTCAAAATGAACAGAGGAAATTTCATTTTCTCAGTCATTGCTTATACAACTCTTGTCTATTAGTATTATAATTAGTAGAAGGGAAGTACAGTAAATAAAGTTTCTCAATAGAAAAGGAAAAATGTGAATGTCTGATAATCTGACATCTCACCCTCTGAGCTCAACAAAAAGCAAAGCAAAGTCCTAATCTCTTGCCCCATAAATGTGCACACTTCTGCCAATGGGACACAAAAAGAAACTCAAATGGGGAAGAGAAGGTTTAAGAAAGATCGGGTTAGGGAGAAGGAGAGTCAGCCAAGCCCTGCTTGCTTTCTATAGCCCATAGCGTGAACAGACTCAAAACAAAATGACAATGAAAGACAGCAAAGAATGTCGTGCAATAAAACTACATTTTTAATCTGACACAGCTCCTGTGAGAAGTTATTTTTTTAAAGTTCTCAGTAACTCCTGATATTTTCCTTTACAAGTGTGGCTACTATGCAGAAACTCAAGGGGAAAGAATAATTAAGTTATGCCTGTAAAGGACCTAGCACGTTAAGCCATATTCAAAGCAAATAACAACAATTCCTAGTAAACCTGCAAAAACACCACTTGATAGACTATAGCCAATTCCTATTTGTACTATGGAAAAACTTCTTTTGGACCCTGAGGAACTGGTTTCTCTCTGTGTAAGGGATGCTCTGCACCAAGTAGTTCTAGATAAAATGTCCTCAAGACTGTCAGCACAGCCCCTGGAAGAACCAACCTCAGGATAAAGGGTTATTTAGGAGGTGTAGAGCCCATACATCACCTCTGGCACCTCGAGTAGAGCAGGTAGTGGGGAGAGGGGACTACAAAAGCACCTTCTTGGTCCAAGGTGGCTCAGCTGGAGAGATGCAAGATCCAAGTTAGGGAGAATTTGGGCTATTTTGCCCTGCAACAAGGATTGGACAAAGACTGAGATAGGCAGAGATCAGGATGGGACACGCAAAAGGCAGTTTTGATCCAGGCTTTCTCTTTCTCCAGATGTCTACCACATGAGTCCTCAATTAATAAGGGCTGTAGGATTTGGCCTTTCAGAAATTTAGTGCTTGGATGACAGAGTCATTGTTGCCTAAGCACATTTGTAAGAAATAATAATTTCCCTCAAAGAATCATTAAACAGAAGGGCATCAAAATTAGTTACAGAAACAACCATATTTGGCTTGATCTTTGGCTGTTGTAAATCACCATAATCCGAATGACTTCAAAGCAAATTATGCCAACTCACAGCGCTGAGAATCTGCTCTATGGCCCTTAAACTCTGCCCAACATCTTGACATACCACGTTAGTTTAGTGTTTATTCTCTTACATTAAAAAGACTGAAACACGCACCTTTCATCTGCTCTCAGCAAATTACATGTGATTTCTCCTTGGCTAAAACTATCAGCTGTGGCCGGCCACAGAAAGGTTGTCCAGCTGCTCAGGAGCCCATTTAAATATGAATAGAAACAAGAGTGTTTCATGGAAATTTGGACGCTCTTAACTCTCACTGGCTTTGTCTGTCTGTAGATTGTTTGTCCCTCCTTTCAGTTCAATAGCTTCTTTCAAATTATAACAAACAAGTATGCTGGGGAATACCACAAAACAGCTCCAAAGATGTAATGCTCTTTTATATTCCTGGACATGTCACTTGCTAACAGCCCCAACGCCTGCTCCTGCAAACTGGAACAAGGGCTAGAATCGAAAAAATTCCCTGCTCCTGAGGAAACAAGTAAACAAACCAACCCACCTCGTGAAACAAAGAGCAAAAAAAAAAATTTCCTCAATTAGGCAACTGAAAAAAATACCCAGAACCTGGCAACTATTATTCATGTGTGGGCCTTGCTTTCCTCACTAGTCTGGCTCATTTCAAATGGTTTCCGTCAAGAATAACGGCCAAGAATTGGTTCTTGATCTTCCATGAAAAAATAAGGTACAAAGTAAATGAGATAAACTGTGGTGTAGGAGTATAAATTAATGATGATTTCATAGCAGACCTTCTCAACTTGCATAAGATTAATTGTCACGTTAGAATAAATGTCTAAACTGGGCACTAGAATTTCTTTTAAAGCTTGGATTAAAGCATAGATACATGTATTTATTACAAATTTTACTAACAGAAACTTCAAGACTAAGCTCAGATACATTAATTTTTGTCAGACTTGATCACATTCCAGTTTCTAGAAATCAACAGTAGTGCAGTGGAATTATTACTAGTATTGCTATTACCGATAGCATGATTATTTTTCTAACTATTCACTATGATTCTCAATTATAGTGGGGAAGAAGGAGGGGGGAAGAAAAGTGCAGATACAACATGCACTTTTACATGTTTCTAAAACATAGCTGGCATCATAAACCAGTAAATTCTTATACTTTTTACCCTAAATTCTTCTGTTTGCTGCTATCTGGCAGGGTAGACTACCCCAGACACAGGCTTGACCCTCGTGATCCAGAATTTCTCCCTTTCTTAATATACCCACCCAGAAAGCAGTTTTCTCTAATGAAATCAGAAAATGGCAATGGCAATTACTGCATGTCCAGAGCATGTTTTGAGCTTTTTTTCCTTTCCCTGATGGTCACGGACTCGTAATATGGGGAATCTTATTTCTTCAATGTCATCGCTTTTGTCACTTTAAGTTCTATTAAGATTGGTTATTGACTTTATGTATAATTAATGGCTTCCAAAGTCCTACATTTTTACACGTGATAAATCCTGGTGCTGAGAAACCAACAAATTTCTGTTGTTTATTGCCTTTCTCCTCTTCCCCACCCAGGAGTAACAAAAGTCACTTGAACTAAAGCCCTACGGCTTCTTCCATAAACATGTCTGGATGTTTCTCACTTAGGCCGACGTGACAATTATTAGAGCTGGCACATATAAACACAAAAAGCAAGAGGCATTAACAGGTCTATTCACTAAGGGTTCTGCACCCTTTCCACAAAAAAAAAAAAACCTTAAATAAAAGTAACATGCCTAAATTGTGTAAATGTCAAGGTTTTCTCATTCATTAATTCCCCTCTCTTTGATATGTGCAATGCTCCCAACTCTGTCTATGCTCAATGGAGAAGTGCTGGACTGAGAAAAAGCAAGTCATCCTGGCACATTCACCGGCTCACAAAGGATGAAGACTTGGACTATGATCCAAAAATGCACTTATGTGCATTGCACCTATGAAGAAGCATTTGTTCAGAACTCATTTCCCTCTGTCCCCAAGGGGACTGACAGCCATAGCGTTCACCACATGGGCCCAGGAACAGCTTCACAACATCTTCCTGGTGCCACACAGCTGCGACCTAGTGTAGCTGAATGAAAAGCACATAAAAAGAGTGGAGAGAAAAGTCCATTTTTCCCACCTTTGGTCTGTGACAGAGAGTTTCTGCCCCTGAGAAAAGAGAGTCATCTCAGGTCATCACGACACATACCCCCAGGGAGGACTGAAGGCTCGACGATGTCTCCTCACCATCACTAAACTCTACCCTTGCAGAAGTAACAGCATCCCGTAAGAGGTGACCAAGGCCTGTTGTGTAACACACCTCTAAGTGCAGACCTCGTCCTCTGCCGACACTTTGGGCCACGGCAAAGCCAGGTGGAAATGAGGAGCTCTCAGGACTCCAGTCTGGACCAGAAAACTCCATTGTTGGCTTTGACCTGGTAGACTGGCAGCTCGCAGCAGTTGGTGGAGATAAGGGGGTCCTCTTCCTTTTACAGGGGGTTGTTGAGCTCTTTTTTTCATGCACTGTAAGGGAACATTTTATTTGTGAATGGTCTCTTTCATTGGTGAAATATAGTTTCTATAGAAAAATAATCTCTTTCTGTATTAGAAAAATATCTGATTCTTTCAACCCCCTAAACAATTCTGTACAGACTCCACAGAAACAAAATCCTCCCTGTGCTTAATACCCCCTTGCATGTCCTGAGCTTAAATTTGCCCTGAATGATCACAGTGATTTCACCAGGCTTGTATGACCAGCATTGCTTCAGCAAGAGAGAGGAGAAAAAGACAAACAGACCAAACCCACAGCAGATTTCAGTGCACGTCATAGGGCTACACAAAAAAAACAAATGCACCTCTGTCATGGTATGAACTTAGTTTCTTCCCCCTGACTTCCCCCAAGTCACGTAATTGGCACGTGACGCCTGGCACAGATGGCACGCTGTGGCACGCAGAGAGTGTGCCAGCTGTCTGGCATCGGGACACAGGTGCTGATGCTCGCGCTCGCTGCTCACTGGAAGCCAAACCTCCAGGAGTCAGCCTCTAAGAAAAGAAAAGAGAAAAACCTTTCCCTTTCTCAGTTTTAAGCTCAAACGGTGCGCGTGCGTAGAATACAGGATGGCAAGCCAAAAGTACCTCCTCAAAGCTCTTCTGCATGGGAGTTGAGGCTGATGCAGTGAAGTATCAGAATTTCATTGCAGCAAATAGACAACATATGATTACAGACATTATTATGCACACATGAGATACAGATTCATCCATAAGACAATTTAAGAACAAGGCACCAGTTATTCAGACCCTCATTGTAAGCTGAATGTCAAATATATCTCAAATAGCACAGAGAACCGACCATAAGTACCTTCTATGAAAGTGAAATATAGAAACTGGCCAGAGAAAAATCCGAGATTGATCACCACTTTGCGTTAGCATCACCTCAATTGTACAACGATTTTGAAGCTATTGATGTTTATTTTCCAATCCATACCTCTCTATATTGGAGGTAAGCCACCGCGGGCTGTATATATCAGGTGAGTGACAGGAACAGTGACATCAATAAGCAGTGACCATTAATGATGTAATGCCAGTATTACAATCTCCCATTATCTTTCGGCACCAGAAAGCGCTATTAATGGCTGTTCCCAAACGCTGCGCTGCCGAGGTGTCAAACACACTCATTGATTAGTAATAGAGACTTATGGAAAAACCCTCACGCCATTCATCAGTGGGCTCTATTAGTAGCCCAACCCTTGGCTTTTGGACAGCGTGAGAATCCACCAGCTCCATGGGAATAAGGAAAAACAGGAGTGGAGAGCCAGCTGGAAGGCAGGGAGAGGCAATGCTCCCCAGCCTACTGCAAACAGAGTGATTTAGGGCTCTGGCTCCTCGGCTCTGCCAAATGGAAAGAGCAAGGGTCGGGGAAGGCACACGAGAGAAAAAGGGTCAGGGGGAATGGTAATTTTACAGCAAATTGGCATCAAAGAGGAGCAGCCACAAAGAAAAGGGGAACATGAGAAAGGTGATGCAGATAAAGGGGCCTGACTCTTCTTACATCTCCCATAAATATCTGGGTGGCAGCTGAACTGCACGGATGTGCTGCGGTTTCACTGAGACTAAGAGATTTGCTTGGCTTCCCTGGAAGTTCTGCCAAACTGGTGTTTGGTCTTTTTTTCTTTCTCAACTTACATCCTTAACTTTGCTTTCTCACATAAAGACCTGTCTTTTAGAAGAATGAAATACAACGAAGTTATACCCAAATATATATCAAAATGGTGAAGGGTCTATAACACAAGTGTGATGAGTTCATGGCTGAGGGAAATGGGGTTGTTTAACCTGGAGAAAAGTAGGCTTAGGGGAGACCTTCTGGCTCTCAGTAACATAGTACTCCATCATCTGAGACTGCAGCTTTGCAACAAAACCACCAAAGCCCCTATGAGAAGGATTTTACTAAGGGGTTTTTTTTTTGATTGGTTGGTTATTTTTTTGGGGGGGTGGGTTGATTAGTGAGCCCTCACTTTACAGAACCTGAGAAGGACAGGGAGAACTGCACCAATACTCTGCTCTCATGAGACAGCACCTGCAGTGCTGCATCCAGTTCTGGGGCCCAGAACACAAGAAGGACATGGACCTACTGGAGCCAGTCCAGAGGAGGCCACAAGGATGATCCAAGGGCTGGAGCAGCTCTGCTGTGAGGACAGGCTGAGAGAGTTGGGGCTGTTCAGCCTGGAGAAGAGAAGGCTCCAGGGAGACCTTCTAGTGGCCTCCCAGTACCTGAAGGGGCTCCAGGAAGGCTGGGGAGGGACTTTGGCCAAGGACAGGGCGTGACAGAACAAGGGGTGATGGCTTGAAACTGGAAGAGGGGAAATTGAGATGAGATGTGAGGAAGAAATTATTTGGTGTGAGGGTGGTGAGCCAGTGTCCGAGGTTGGCCAGAGAAGTTGTGGCTGCTCCTCCCTGGAAGTGTTGAAGGCCAGGTTGGACGAGGCTTTGAGCAACCTGGTCTAGTGGAAGATGTCCTTGTTGATGGCAGGGACTGGATCTGGATGAGCTTTAAGGTCCTTTCCAATCCAAACCAGTCTGTGATTTAATTCCATGATAAAGGTGCTAGACTCATTGCTTTGTGCCACCCAGACACAACTGCATTAATATTGGGAAAAAGGAGCAGCGTGTCTCCAGTTTGCAACATTGCTGATGCTGAAGACAGAACACAGCCTGGGGTACGAAAACATGGCCTGACCAAGTGTTTCCTGCAGCCTCTCTTGGCTGCTCCATGCAATACCTCCTTTGTTTGTTCCTAGCAGAGCTATTTATATCCCACACTGAACCGAAAGGCAAGCTTCCAAAGGTTTGCATTTTCGGGTTAGTTTGGGCAAGTACCCAAACCTCTGGATGCTAAACTCTCCAAACCACCAGGGTTTGCAGAATTAGACTAGAAATCACACATAAATAGGCTTTCTCCAAAAGAATTTTTGCACTCCATTTGTAACTGAAAAAAGCTCTCTTGACATGTTTTTTTATATTTTCCCATCAAGATCTAACCAGGATATGAAAGCACTGAATACTGAGCAAGAAAATAAAATGTAAGTAAAGGTTGTCTAACTTGATTGGAAATACAGGGCAAGAAATGACATTTCCTCACACTGTGGTGGAGGGAATTTGTCCTTCACTTGGGATTACAGTGTCGGATCTGATGGTGAGGTATCAAAAATAGATTTAATTTTAATTAAAAAGATTATAGAAGTATTAATAGAAGGAGGGCATCTTCCTGGAAAGAAGAGAAAGGGCAGCCAAGCCAAAAGAAATGTCAAGGACATTTTGTTCTGGGGACTTCTGTGCTCTGCAAGCCCTGAGGTGCTCTGAGGTCCCCAAAGGACCAAGCACATCCTGCCCCTCCTGGGGTGGACTTGGCCAGGATGTCAGAGAATCCTGAGCTCACATTTCCAGATTATTTTTAGGCTTGAAGACTTGATGCTCCACTTGGACCAATACATCTTCATAGATGGAGCAGGGAAAGTGATTTTGCCAGCAGGGACCAGGTCCTCTAACGCTCAACTGCACAGCGCTGCTGAATTCAGTGCCATGGGCCACATGTGCCAAGTGACCATCAAGCCAACTTGCTAGGCACAGGCTAGCAGCCCAGCTTCACGGCAGGCACCTTCCCAGAGACTCTGGCTTGTGCCCATTAGACAGCAATCTGATGAAGACAACACAGAGCTGGGTTCCTGGCCACACAGAGTCCTTTCAGGAACCCACTCCCTGAAGCTGCAGGGCAGGGAAGTTCTACCTGCTGTGCACGTCCAAGCAGATCCAGACAATTCAAGGTCTGTTTTGAATATTTTTACCTTCTCTACAGAAAGTTTTGGGAAAGTGGTAGGATTAAGAAGGTACGTTTGGGGAGACAGGAGCATACTTTTACCATTTTGACCCCCTGTGCAGCTTTTCAAGATGTAAAATAAGGCAAGCAGCCTTCTGCACAGCAAAAATCCTTAAAAAAAAAAAAAAAAAATATTAAAATATTATTCAAGCTCTATAATTCTGAAATGTTTGTCTTTTTGAAAAACACTGACAAACCACATTCCAAAAGCAAATGCCATTTATAAAAATACTAATTAGCAAAACATTCTAAAAAACTATTATACTTGTTCTACTGTTTTTCAAATTGGGATATTCATTGAAACAATCACTTGCCTGTGTAGGGTTCCCTTTTGAATTAATTAGCATTTTCCCCAAGAAAAGTTTTCATTAAATATTTGTCAATCATCCCTACTCTGAAACACCACGAAGACCTACCCTACAGCAGTCTGGAGTACTGCATCCAGTTCTGGGGCCTCCAGCATAAGAAAGACATGGACCTACTGGAGCCAGTGCAGAGGAGGCCACAAGGATGATGCAAGGGCTGGAGCAGCTCTGCTGTGAGGACAGGCTGAGAGAGTTGGGGCTGTTCAGCCTGGAGAAGAGAAGGCTCCAGGGAGACCTTCTAGTGGCCTCCCAGTACCTGAAGGGGCTCCAGGAAGGCTGGGGAGGAACTTTTGACAAGAAAGGTAGAAGGTCTAGTGGAAGGTGTCCCTGTTGATGGCCAGAGGGTTGGAACAGGATGATCTTTAAGGTCCCTCCCAACCCAAACCATTCTGTGATTCTATGACCTTGGATGTTGATGCATCTGTACATCCAGAGATGCCCTTGCAGCCAGTGATTTTCCCAGCAGGCCACCTTAATACAGTTGTTTTATTCCTCCCACCCATGTCTTTCACACTTACACTTCATCCCACAAAAACCTCTCCTTTTCCGTCTGTTACGAACATCTAGATGCAAGAATTATGAGTTGCAACTCTTAGACAAGACACAGATGTACACGTTAGGCCACTGCATCCCTCCTCCTTATTAAAGATGAAGCCTCATTTTATATATTTAGCCTTGATTTAGTTAACATTGCAAGTGAAAGACAAAATGCTTCACGTCTACTTGAATAATAAATGCAAGCAAGGCAATATCCAGTAATACAGAATTATGTTACTTTTTAATCAAAGTCTCTATTGCTTTCTTCTTTTAAATTACAGATGATCTGTGCTATCCCAATATGTCACTCGGAAATACAGCAATTCCACGTATTTTTTTAAAAAAAACCCTGAGAAACATCTTGTAATATTCATGCAGTAACGTTATGTCTTTTTTAAAGTTTCACTGACTGTGTATTTTAAAGCATTTTTTTTCCCAATGCCCTTGCTACTTAATTTGTAAAACAAATCCACAGTCCTGAACCAATCCGAAGGTGGATATGTGTGTCCTTGTCTAGTTACTAATGTCCACTATTCCCATGTATTACAGCAGTTTATCAGCTTCCTCCTTTAAAGAATTTGACAGGAGTTTTTTTTGCCTTTGGCAATCCAGTTGCAGTCTCATTCTACATCTGTTTTGATTGTCAACCTAATTCTGAGAGCAGTCAAAAACCTAGTCAGATCTCTCATGAATATCTTGGCAGGTTATGGCTTATTTAGGCTACAAGTAGCTCTCTTGGAACAGCATCCAAATATACTGCAGATTGACTCATGCAAATATAAATCCCGCCGTGTTTACAATACCTTCCTGCAAACAATTATTAAAATGCCTCATTGAGCAAAGATGCAAATAGCAGGCTGCAGCGTCTTCAGCCTGCACGAAGTTTTAGCCTGCTTCTCTCTGAGCCTCGCTGCCTGCCTGAGTCCCTACCTACCTCACTGTCTGCATCCCTCTCTGCCTGCCTGTATCCCTGCCTGCAGCATCCCTACCTGCATCCTTCCCTGCCTGCCTGCATACCTCCCTTCATCCCTGCCTACTTCACTACCTGCATCCCTACCTGCATCCTTCCCTGCCTGCCTGCATACCTCCCTTCATCCCTGCCTACTTCACTACCTGCATCCCTACCTGCATCCTTCCCTGCCTGCCTGCATACCTCCCTTCATCCCTGCCTACTTCACTACCTGCATCCCTACCTGCATCCTTCCCTGCCTGCCTGCATACCTCCCTTCATCCCTGCCTACTTCACTACCTGCATCCCTACCTGCATCCTTCCCTGCCTGCCTGCATACCTCCCTTCATCCCTGCCTACTTCACTACCTGCATCCCTACCTGCATCCTTCCCTGCCTGCCTGCATCCCAGCCCACTGTATCCCAGCCTGTATCCCAATCTTTATCCCTGACCACATCCCTGCACACATCCTTACCTGCTGCCTTTCCTGTATCCCTGCCCACATCACTGCCTTCTTCCCTGCCTGCTTCCCTGCCTGCATCCCTGCCCACACCCCTACCTGCTTCCTTGCCTGTATCCCTGCCTGCATCCTTACCCACTTCCCTGCCTGCATCCCTGCCCGCATCCCTCCCTGCCATTCCACCACCTCAGCTGCACACGGGCTGAGCTTTCCTCCAGCTGCAGCGGCAGCAGCAAGGTGAAGAGCAGGAGCTCTTCAGGGAAGGGAGAGCAAATTAAAGCTTCACTGCAGGAAAGTTGTGCCCCTGGCACTCTGCTCCTGCAACAGCTGCAGATACAACAACTCTCATCTGACATTCTGACATATACGTTGAGCAAAGCAGCAAGCGAGCCAATGCCTACACCATCTCGCGCAGGGCTCCGAGTCCCAGCCTTGAGCAAAACAGGTGTATGACATCCTGTTGCTAGTCTTCAGAGGTTACGGCTACGAGGAGAGACATCTGAGAGAGGAGCAGATGAAAATAACAAAGAAGGTTAAGGCTCGGGTTGACAAGCTCATTGATAATATTTTAGATGGAACAGACCTGCACGTTGACTACAAATTGCTCCTAATGTCTCTCATAGACTGGAGGCCGCAGTCAAAGTGCAAATGGGCTCATTCATTACTTTCGGCGAGCAAATATCTGCGAGAAGGAACCGCCGCCACCCAGAAGACTCCAGATGTCCTCCGAGGCTGAGGCTGAGAAGCTGTCCTGGTGCCAAAATGTCGTGTAGCCGCAGCCTTGGCGCTTAGATGTAAATAAAGAGGAGCGATGAAATCCTTTCGTAAATATTTTTGAATTTGGTGGAAAATCCTGTTGCAGCATTTTGCTTTTTAATGTTCTGAGACTAATTGATGATCTAATAGGAGGCAAGGACATTGCCAGGAAAGACATTACTCTCGTGTTAGCATCCAGGACATGGCTCTTTGTGAAATTTAACTGGGGGAAAAAAAATTGTATTTTGAAGAAGAATTTTAAATCCAATCTTCTAAAGTTTTACATTAATAGACATTATGACCCAGAAACAGAACATCAGCTGCCATTCCTGGAAGCTCATTGCTTCAAGTCACATAGCTCCCTAGGCTAATCAGCCTTTACTAAGTTGCTGGGGGTTTTTTTGGGGAAAGAAAACACTTATTAAAGTGAGGCCATGTCTACATAAAAGAAAACGGAAGAGCACTGTTGGATATTAAAGTTAGCATCTGCTATTGTCTGGTTAACAATTGGCAATTACCATTAGTTTCCACTGTGGCTGATGGAGTCACAGATGGCTGATTGAGTCAAGTAAGTGCACTTATTCCTATGGAGGGGTGTGCTAGAGCAGGAAAATACTTATGCTAACGTTTTACACCATCCAGCCAAAAAAAGTCACGAAGCATCAATTTCACCTTGTCCGGCCTGTTTGAGACCTGTGCATTTTAATCCTGAAAGATGCTGTAAAGAAGGGCTGTAAAAACTCAAACACTAAGTATCCAAACTGCGGTGAGGGGTTAATACAGCACAGTGAAAATCAATTTATAGTGACCTGCATAGGTATCACTGTCATTACAGGTAAAGCTGTTGGGAAAAAATTTGGATTGCTTCTTTTCTTTTTTAATAAAATTACCTTGCTCTGTAATAGATTAAAAACATTTCGGTAATCACAATTTATCATCTTTAGTGGGAAAACTTAGCCACTTGCTTTGCATGTCCTTAATTAGAGATTTAATAAGTAGACAACTGTTTAAACACAGCCGTTTTGCCCATTAATATCATGTACCATGGTTTGATTTAACACCTATAACCACTAATATATTGTGCCATTTGGAATTGGGGCTTTTATGCCTTTAATAATTCTGTGCTTTAGAGTTATTGAATTAAAATGGACCTACCACATCTGCATGCTGGATTTCTGTCTTTCTGATACTTGGTACCTGTTGTCCGTTGTGTTGTACCCTTTCACAGGATCACACAATTGTCCAGATTGGAAAAGCCCTTTAAGATCATCAAGTCCAACCATGAACCCAACACTGGCAAGTCCCCGACTAACCCATGTCCCTCAGCACTGTGTCTACACAACTCTTCAATCCCTCCAGGGATGGGGACTCCACCACTGCCCTGGGCAGCCCCTTCCAATGCCTCAGAACCCTTTCAGCAAAGAAAATCTTTCCATCTGACCAGATCCTTTGCATTTTCATCGTGGTCATGGCTCAGTGTTGGGGAGGACTGAGACAGGGGCTCTGCTGTGGGATGCCCTTCCCAGGGACAGCATCCCTGCCTTCCCCCACACAGAACTGTTTCAATGCCCACCCAAGACCCCAAGATATTTAAAGATATCCAGGTCATGGCAGTGTAAATGAGAGCCAGAGCCCTCAAACCATTTGGCTTACCTTGGTGCTTGATATTAATACTCAAGGGGGCATCATCGTGCCTGTTAGCATGAAAACCAAGATGTACCAACCTTCCCTGTGTCAGTTAGAGCTGTTCAGGATCTCTGCAGTCTTACATCCTGAGCCCGTTTGCCCTGAAAGAACACGCTGAGGATGATGATGGCTTTCCTTGAGCAAGCACAAGAGAGGATCGCTCCAGCTGGGAGAACTGGAGAGGACACACAGGAGAACCAAACAAGGATGAGGTCACTAAATGGCTCTTGACCCTCTCAAGAGACTTTGGATCAAACCTGAAGTAAATCCCATGAGTGTTTTGCTTAGAAAAATTTTTCCTAGATTAATTTTCCGGAACTATTACATCTCAGAGAATCAAAGACAGAATGGTATAGGTTGTAAGGGACCTTAAAGTTCATCCAGTTCCAGTCTTCAGAGACATTATTGGATAACCAGGTGTTATTGGATGTGAAGATGTGGAGACCTAGAAATAAAAATCAAAAGCAGTGAAACTAATTTGTCTCAGTCTTAATTTCTGGCTTGCATTTTTAAAAGACTTTTGCCAATCAGTTTTTAAAAAGCAGCATTATTATTTTCTGTGACATGTTAGTCAGAGCGTGTTTAAAGGACACGCAGCACGGGGAGGGACAGGGACAGAGGGAGGACAGGGGTAAGCTCATCATGTCTATAGAGAGACTCATGAGAAGCAAGCTCAGTGCTCTTAACTCAGTGCCTGGGCTCGCTTGCAGCACAAAACTGCCCCAATTTGGCAGAGAGCTCAATGTTTGCTTACAAGAGCGAGCAGAGAGCTTGACCGAGCGGATTTCCTCGGCCGCCAGCACCCTGCCCTCCCTCGCCACTGCCTCCTGCACTCACCTCTTCCCACTGCACTTCATTCATTACCAAAAAAAAAAAGGGGGGGAAAAACCCCTAAAGCAGGCTTGTTGTCGAGCTATCCCTCACATTTCTGAGGACTACTGCCAAGCGAACACACAGATGATTTTTCTTGGCATCTTTATTTTTCGATGATGTTTTTTCAACGCTTAGCATTAAGCTGAAATATTGTTTGCCAGGGATCACTGCCCATCAGGTGCTTTATTACAGATGAAATTAGATTTCTTTACAGTTGCACTGGAAGAGGAGAGAGAGAGAGAGATAATGTGAATAGCTTTTTAAAACTGACAGGCATTTCAGCAAAGTAGGAAAAAAAAAAACCATCCCCTCCACCCAATCAGAACTGTTTCCCTCCTCCCTCCCAAATTAAAACTGGATTTAATAAATAAATAAATAATTTTTTTAGCTAAATATATTTATAGTGCTGGGAATAGATTTTTTTCTTTTTTTCCCCAGCATGGATATTTTTACTCCTACAGTTTTAAATATCAATTTGCTCATTTTCACTTTGAGTCAAAAATCCCCCAGTTATTTGCAAGAGGATATTCCCAAAGAATATCTTCCCCAGGAGAAAAAAAAAAAACAAAAAAATCAAACAAAAAAACAAATCCTAAAGGTAAGTTTTAGAAATATTTTGTGCCAATAAGACAAAGCTCGTTGCTGCAGCGGTACCCGACGCTGGCAGCTTTCCACGCTGCTGCAGCCCCGGAGCTGCGCCGCGGCGGTGACTGGGGGCTGCTGTACGTGCTGCTTCTCTGCAGAGAAGGCACAATAAAAAAGCAAATATTGGCTTCTACACAAAACATGTTAACTTTAGGAGATGACAGGCAGCTTCACAACAAACACACGCTTTCAAAAGGGGAGATTTATTTTCAGAGGAAACTCCCTTTTCACATTTCTCATGCCTGAAGTTGCTTTAGAAGGTTTTGGTGAGGTTTGGGGTTGGTTTTTTTTGAGGAGGAGAGGTAGAAGAATTTTTTTTATTTTTATTTATTTTATTTTTTGGCTTCCAATCTACTAAAGAATCCTGAATTTTGCACCTGCATAACGCTAAAGGCAGAGGCTGGATAAAGCTGTAAATTGTTTAACAGCCAATCTGGAGAAGGAGCAGCTCTCAAAAAAACATAATACCTCTGGAAGGCTGGAGGCAAGATTCATTTAAACAGTTTTCACTGTCATCGATGTCACCAATTTGAAGCTTGTCTTGTTTACCGGATGAAGGTTTCACACTGTGTCAATGTTCTGCCAGGATTCGGCATTAAAATGAGCAGTTAGTACAAGTCAGCCATAAACATGGCAGATCTGTTAGACTGGCAGAAGCCACCGCGAGCTCCCTGGTGCAGCTTTTAAGCACTTGGCATGCTGCTAGCTCAAACTGGAGAGGGGGCTGCGTGCATCATTTGGGCCTGAGTGCAATGCACTCGAAATAATTACTTTAATCAGCAAAAGTTAATTACTTTAAATCATAAATTAATGGCGGAGCATTTGGCAGAGCCTGATGTGTGTGGCGAAGCTGTCAAGCAAAAATCACAGGTGAACCTGCGACCCCGGCTCAATATTCAGAGGATGAAAGGAAGGAGCTCACCTACTGTGCGTGCCACTTCTGCCACATTAAAAAGAACTCTTTGTAACAGGAGAACAGCCACCTTAAACTGTCACCTATAAAAAAGGGACTATAAACAAGCAGATTGCTGCTAAGCAGGTGCTGCTGGAGGAGTCGGCCCTTGATAATAATAAGATCTTAAAATGGCATCTGCCTTTATTTTATAGCACAATTGGAAAGATGGTTAAAAGTAATAAACCCAGCTGATATGTTTTATGAGTTAGTAGTTTAGAGTTGTTTGCAGGGGGGATGGACCAAAGATTTGGGGGAGGATGCAGAAGACCAGGAGTGGCGTAGTAAGGAAAAGGGCTTCATGTCTGAGAGCACGTGATGGGTACAGAGGGACGCGCGGGTACTGGAGCACGCCTGTGGTTTCAGTTCCACTCACTGAGGTGCCCAACCCCACACTCTTTAGGTTGCATTTCTTATTTCATCTGACAGGCAAGTGACAATTTGAGGTCGAGCTATGAAAGAGCCATGAAAGCAATGAAAACCCTTATCACACCAACCCATCCTTCCCATCCATTTGCCGTAAGGAAGAGCTCGCGTTTGGCTTGGCTGCGTGTTACGTTATTGTTTAGGAAGACAATACACATTTAATTGGAAAGTATAGAATCATGGAATGTTGTGAGATGTTGTCCTGCACAGGACAAGCCCAACATTCAGACCATGTCCATGAGGGCCTTGGCCAAATGCTGCTGGAATCTTGTCAGGCTTGGTGCCATGAGCACCTCCCTGGGGAGCCTGTTCCAGTGCTCCACCACCCTCTGCCTCAAGAACCTTTTCCTCATG
>NW_010294878.1:0-995 GCF_000700745.2 Antrostomus carolinensis
CCCCCCGGGGACACCCCCGGGGACAGAAATAAACGACTGAAGTTATAAATGAAGAGATCTAGAAATTAATAAACCAATTAATAAACTAATAACGGCATTAATAGGAGAATTAATGAATTAATAGATGCATTAATTAATTAATAAAGACATTAATAAATCAATAACGTCATTAATAAATTAATAGAAGAATTGATAAGTTAATAGAGGCGTTAATAAATTAGTAGGTGCATTAATAAATTAACAGAAGAATTAATAAATTAATAGATGCCTTAATGAATTAATAGATAAATTAATAAATTAATGGATGCATCAATAAGCTAACAGAGACATTAATAAATTAATAGGTGCATAAGTAAGTTGATAGAAGAATTAATAAATTAGTAGATGCATTAATAAGTTGAGAGGCGTTAATAAAATAATAGCTGCATTAATAAATTAATAGCTGCATTAATGAATTGATAGGTGCCTTAATGAATTAATAGAAGAGTGAATAAATGAATAGGTGCATTAATAACTTAATAGGAGCACGAATGAATTAATAGATTAATAGATACATTAATAGGTTAATAGAATAATTAATAAATTAGTAGATGAATTAATGAGTTAATAGATGAATTAATGAGTTAATAGATGCCTTGATGAATTGATAGATGCATTAATATATTAATAGGTGCATTAATGAATTAATGGATGCCAGTCTGGGGTCTGGGAAATGGACAGAGAAACGGTGCTGATCGGATCGAATAATAATGGTAATAATGATAATAATGGTAATAATGATGATGATAATAATAACGATAATAAAACCCAGAGAAATCGATCCATACTCAGATAAAATAATAGATAAAATAACAATAATAATAATAACAACAACAATAATAATAATAAACAACAGCGAAACCAATCCATGTTTGAATAAATTATGATTAATAATAATTATAATAATGAATAAGAATAAACAGAGAATTGAATCAGTGTTTGGATAAAATAATAAT
>NW_010294879.1:0-7536 GCF_000700745.2 Antrostomus carolinensis
GCAGGTCGACACTCCCTCCCAGCATGACGACCTAAAGATAAATGGGAGGCGATATAGCCTTACTTAATTCCCCAGACTGAAAGTACAGGATGCAACACTCCTTCTTAATCATAACATACACAAATGGACACTAAATTCAGGATGGTCTCATGCCTATTGCTATTTATTTTAATGAGCGAGACCCTACACAAGGTCAGATAATGGATCTCTAATGACACACCACTTTTGTAAAGAGGACTGGATTTATCATTTTGATGTATGAAAAGTGAAGATAAAATCCCAGCAGACAAAAGACAAGTGGCCTTGAGCATTTATGTCTTTGTAGGCTGATGCTTCCTGTTTGAAGAACTGAAAATGTAAGGTGACATTAGTTTCAAAAATGCCAGGTAGGACTCCAAATGCACTGGAGGGTTGTCAGTCTACCAGCCATAATAAGACAGGATATATATTTTCCAGTATATATTGTGAAGACCTACTACAGCTTAGAATATTTAGATAAATGAAACTCTTACCTTGAACCGGCTGTAGTACTCGGGTACTTTAGACTGCTCTGTTTCTTCTGATTCTGCACACTGTGACTTCTGCTCTAATTCCTTGATTTCTTCAGCTGATTCTGGACTAGGTTTTGCTTCAAGGACAGACTGCAAAATGGTCTCCAGAGCATCAATCTGAATAATCACATTTGTCATTGTTAGCATAAACAGTTTGGAAATACAATCCGAGTAACACTGTTTTCATGTTTACAAACAAAATCATGAGTTACTAATAATTTTAAGATGACTTGTATGATAAAATGAAAACCAGATTCTTTTAGAAAGAATGGAAATGGAATTTATTCTTGGAAGAAATTTTGTACTGTACTTGGGACGTTTGAGGTGGGACATTAAATTTTTACAACAGAACAACTCCACCAATCCCTGTCAACAATAAAACTCCTTGTGACTCAGATGCTGAGTGGTATTTGCAGATCTGTGAGATGCTAAGCTTATCTCTTCTCTTGGCCTGATACCCAGCCAGAGATACTAACGCTAAATGGTAGTCACAGTGATAACAGCAGTAGCATGATACACAATCACAGATACATCTAAATAAGATATTACTATGGAATGTTTATCTACAACCCAGAGCAAGCTGAGGAGTTCCTTGATTTGTCCAGAGTTTGTAAGCAGAAAAATCACAAACATATTAGGCTGAGTTCTTCCAGCTTTGCGTAAGGAAGAAATCCCCCAAACCACACACATGAATAGGTAACTCAAAATGGTGGAAGTTGCAGATGTGACATCTCCCTCCTTGCACTGTCCAGTATTACAGAGCTGCTTCCGAGCACAGAGCAATAGATAGGAGAAGCTGCTGAGCAGTGCCCTGGCCTTTATTTGTCAGAATAAGAAATGCAGAGACTGCAAGACATGCCAGCAAAAGGGAAACTCCTGTCAACAGAGACACCTTCAGGAAAGAGTACCAAGAAGAGGAGGCGAGACCTCAGTGCTGTTTCTATGCTCCAGTCCATGCAGTAGTGGTTTCCTGAGTTACACTTCCAAAGCTGTCTGATTCCATGATCAGCCTGAAGCCCCAGAGCAATCCTAAGCCCCCAGTCCCTTAGTCAGTGCTGACCTCACAAATGGACAGAATCTATCCATCCTCCCCAACTGAGGGCACTACAACCCTTCTGAATCACTCAGTACCATTTTTGGACCAGTATTACTCAGGACAATATCATCTCAGAGGGCACAGAATACACAGAATTAGCTGAGAGAGGAACAAGATGTGATACTTTATCCACGCTTCTAACACGTACATCTCTGACTGAGTTCAAAAGCTTGGGAAACAAAGATGTCTCCCCATCCCCATAGATAGGTGTTTCCTGTGACACAGACCAAGGTGTCTCTATAGGGAGGGGAATGCTTAGGAAACATTAATGCTTTGTGGCACTAACAGACACTCATTCCCAAGGACATGCCAGTAGACATCATCACTGGCTCATCAACTAAAGCAGTGATTCTGTTCTAAACATTACTTCTTCTCCTGTCTTCCAAAGACCTCTGAAGTATTGCTGGGCCTCTTCTCATTAGCAAGGCACAGAATTCACAAGTTTTACTGGAGTTTGGCTTGTAAGAAATTCCCTCTGTTCAGCGGGTTATAGACTTCATACTTACAGCTTCTTTGCAGATTTTGCTGTCCCCTGACAATGAAGCCACGTTCTCCATCACTTGTAAGGCTCTATTCAAGTATCCAGGTGTCCACATCAGTGGCATTAGATTGTATACAGCTCTTAGCCCTTTGTGCAACTCCACTTTCCCTGTGATAAAAAAACACGTTAGCATTAGTACTTCAATACTTGAGTCTTAACAGAATCCATATGGTTTGGCTCTGTTTTATAAAAGTGACAAGTGTCTTGCTTCTGTGGTAAAAAAACCACACTCTTCTACAAAGCTGCTCTGAAAGAACTGCTATTACCTTATTTTATTAAGGTACTTTCTTTTTGCCCAACTTCACGGTTAAAACATGTTTGTTTCTCGTTCTTCCCCATTCCCCCTCCTCCTTCCCCTAGAACTTTTGTCCAGATGAAAAAGAGGAAAAGTGGTCAGGTTTTCTGTTTGTCTGTCAGTTGTAACAGCAGCTCTGAGCAGATGTCTGAAGGTCTCAGACAAATGTCTCCTTAGCCTTCAGGGACTGACTGTGCAGCATGTGTGCACTAAAACTGAGTCTCTGGACTCACCACTGTGGCCCTTAGGGTCTACTTACACACATGTCATGGCCAGACTGTACGGTATTTACAGCACACGCTCTGGCTAACTATACAGCTTAGTACCCCTATTTCTGCTGGAGCTTCCTGAGAGCAAATACGGGAGACCCGCCAAAATGAAATTTTGTTTCTGGATTTAGGACATTCTGTGCAACAAGGCCTCTGACTTTAGCAGGACCTGTGATGCACAGCACCACTGACTGTGTCTTTTCTTCTGACAGCAATTACTAGAGAACATGAAAATCCTACATAACCAAGGAAACGAACATCATGTTGCAGCTGGTAAGTACTAAGGTTTTGATTTTGTCATTGTCAATGTAACAAATAATACCAACAAGTGTATACACGACAAATACACCAATAAGTGTAGCTTACGAGAGTTGTATCCAAGATCTCAACCTAATTTGTACTCTGGCTATAATGACACAAAACTATGAAACACACCTCACTTCTTTACATGAAAGAGAACAGTTTAGGAAAAGCAAGGTAATAAATGCACAGACAAGCTTATGGACTATGGCTAAATTAAAATAGCTGAGGTGCTTGAGGCCACTCTGTGTCTGTAGACAACTTTCACTCTCTCAGAGGTTGGTTCCATTAGCGTTGGCAAGACTGTGAAACACATGACATAACAGTTAATAGCTTTTGATCCGCTGAATGTCAATGTCATGGAACAAGTACTACTGCTCGCAGATAACAGTAAAGTGCATTTTTGAAACACAGCCGCTACTCCACCAATCTATAAGACATTAAAAACCACCCTAAACTGAATGCCAACTGGACAGCAAGGTCCCTGTTTGTATCAGAATCTTCACTGGACAACAAACTACAGCTCTATGGAAAATCCTGCTTTCAAACTAATTTTCATATTTATCTACCTTTTTGACAGAAAATTACTTTTTTGTCTTACAGCCATGATAAATCTGAATCAGCATCCTAAATCTGTACTACACATCAGATTTTGAGGCCACATTTTAAAAACAAGTCCACTTTTTATTACCCTTAATAAATTCTAGAATGAAATATAATGCAGTAATAATACTATTGCATAATCATATATTTTAAATTCATGAACTACTTTCAAGTAAATACTCATTTTGTAGAGAAGGACAAAACCTATCTGCACAGTATTCCTCTAAAGGTTAGAGGAAATTCAAGAATTACTTACTCCATTCCTCATTCCCCTTCCCTCCAATTTTGGATACATTCTGATCCAACTGCTCTTTAATAATATAGAATATAATTATCAGTGAAGACTCCTTGACAGATACAGGATAAAGGCACTGCTATCTGCTGTTCACAACAGAAACATTAACTTTAGAGTGAGCAGTAAATGTTCTAAACATAGTGTTTTTCAGACTGCGGTCTTTGAATTTCCTGAGGTTTAAGAATTATTTTAAGAAGCTCACTAACTAGAAAATGAGTCTACTGTCCACAACCTTAAATTTGTGTTATGGAACTATGTACTTTTGGTTTTTTTTAAATTTGTTGTGGCACAAACTAACCAACCTTACTGTCCTTTAAGAACATCTTTTTCCTTTCAGCTGCCAACCCAAACCTACAGGGAGCTCTAAAGAAGGTTCTGAAGCTGTCTGACAAAGGGCATATCATTCAAAGCAGTACTGCCCTCCAGGCTTACAAAGCAGAAATTGTTCTGAAATTATTCCTTCCACTATTTCTGTCCTTTTTTCTTAAACTTGTCCTTGATTACATTTTAATGAAGCAAAGATGACAATGTAATTCAGCCACTGAAGACAAGAGGGAAAAGAGATGACTGTGAGGGAGGTAAAACTTACCAAGGAATGCATAGCCATACAGCTGGGAGCTAAACCCCACAGTGTTTGTTTGCTTTAGACCCGTTAGCACTAGTGATGCTCCAAGATTTCTCTCCTCTTCCCACTGCAAATAATGTAAAATAAGTAAGTGTTCCTTGACAAACACAAACACAAAATAACAGCAGCCAAAGACATCACACGTGGCTTTCATCAGACATCTTAGCCACAAAGTAAAGAACCATTAAACATGTCTAGTGTTCAGAGTTACAGTACCTATATCCTGAGGAACAGCACACATTATACTGAGGAACACCTCTCTTTCCAGAAGACAGTAAAATGTGAGCGGTAGAGATTTTGCATGGAAGTCAATCAGTGCATTTCCTTCAGGACAGAGGGTTACATTGATTTACACTGGCCAAGCTCTGTCTCTGTCCTGTATGCCCTACCGCTTGCTTTAGGCTAACAGGGCTGAAGAAAAAAATTACATGCTTCTGTACTAGAGTGGCCTTTTCTTTTAAGTATTTGTAAGAGACATGCTTCACTATCCCTCAGTAGAATAAGAAAATGCAGAGAGAATACACTGCTAATAGCTGCTCTGAGTCCAAAATCTACACTGTGAAAAGAACATATGCAACTCACCAAGACCACTGTTTTCCCCACGATTAAAAGTACAGCTGTCCCTCCAGCTGGAGAGAAGTACCAGCTGTCTGAGCCAGACAACCAGTGATGGCTAAAAAAGGGCATTCAATCAGTAAGTACATTAAAACCATAAGAGTAGTAAGAATTTGGTTTTGCTTTGGGATAGTACAGTACATTTTGCAAGACCAGAGAAGCACAAACATCAACAATAAACGTCTCTGCAAGTGAAAGAAGCTGAACAACTCCCATTGCTAAGAAAATGAGGAAAAGGAAGATATAAAAGGCAATAGATAGAAGGAAGTCTGGCTCTCTAACACGTTTTTTGTGGCAGGGTACTTCATTGTCTTGTTTATTACCTTATGACTTGAAACAAATAAGCCTTGTGAAAGGCAGAAGCCTTCTGAAAAATCCCCTGAGGTACGCTGAGACTTATAAAGCACAACATTGTGGTTTAATGCATTATTCAGACATGTCTTTTCAAGGTATGGAATTTTTTTGTGTCTCCATTTAGGTGCTAGAAGAATTTGCATGTTATAATCTGATACAAAATAGCATCACCTGACAGCCAGGCAAGATATCTGCCTGACCTAGAAAAGGGACGCAAGGAGATACGGCTGTTTCATGCTGAATTCAGCATTCCAGCTGAATGTTACAGGAAAATCAGATCCATCTGGAAAAACAGGGCTTTTAGCAGTCTAAGTTCTTTTCGGAGCTAGCCCATTTGGCTCCAAGAGCTGGAGGAACTGCAAGAACTTAACACCGTTGCAGTGCAAGGTAGCAATCATACTGATTGTCTGCAGCAGTGAAGGAGGAAACTTTCTGGGGAGAGCCAAGACAAGTCAGACTTTCAGTGGTGTTCACAACAGCGGAAAAGCAGAAGCTCTCTATTACCACTGCTATACACACTAAGGACTAACATAGCCAGATTGCTCAAGATTCAGCTCTCAAAGTTAAAAAACATTTAATCAGGCTGCTGGACCCTAATCTACAGCCAAGGACCTGTCTGCAATAGGACACTGGTTGACCTGTCTCACACCTTCAGAAAAGGGAATGGGCTTTTCAGGAGCAGCTGAGCAGATCTCGTAACTCTGTCTATGCCTACTTCTTAAATCAAACCCAGCAAATTGGTACAGAGCACTATGAGGTGTTGAATGGTGCTCTGAATGGTGTATACATACACAAATAAGGCTTACTGCTGTCTTTGTATGGGGTTATTTCAAAACACATTTTAAACAAATCACAGCTATATAAATATACTTGCCTTAAAAGCATCATATGTCCACACCACCCTTGCTTGCATATTCAACTTTAATGAAATGCTACACATATTGACAAGTGCTTGACTTCGTAGTGAGGATACACAAACATGGACAAACACAAAGGGAAAATGAGATTTTGGTCCCTCTAGTTTTCATATACAAGTGATCAAGCATACTTGACTTCTGAGGAATGAAAAATACAGAACAGGACAAAGGCACATCTATTTTCTATAGTAAAAACTGAAATTAAAACTCAATTGAGTAAAACCTTAAGGCATCTGTAACATGTGTTTTGGAAGATGCTTCATGTAAGACAAATGGAGATTTCAAGCATTTTCCTAAGGAATAACAACATGCTGCTGAAGGGTTGTGCCAAATTACATGAAAGACAGGTACCTGGAGTTATGGATATGGCAGAGCTCTTTCATAGAATCATAGCATATTTTGGTGGGAAAAGACCTTTCAGATCATCAGGTCCAACCATAAATCTAACACTGCCAGGTCAACTACTAAACCATGGCCCTAAGCACCACATCTACACCTCTTTTAAGTACCTCCAAGGATGGTGACTCAACCACTTCCCCAGGCAGCCTGTTCCAATGCTTGACAGCCCCTTTTGGTGAAGAAAGTTTTCCTAATGTCCAAACTAAACCTCCCCTGGCAAAACCTAAGGCTGTTTCCTCTTGTCCTGTCACTTGTTACTTGGGAGAAGAGACCAACACCCACCTTGCTACAACCTCTTTTCAGGTAGTTGTAGAGTCATAAGGTCTCCCCTCAGCCTCCTTTTCTCCAGGCTAAACAGTCTCAGTTCCCTCAGCCGCTCCTCATGGGATTTGTGCTCCAGACTTTTCACCAGCTTTGTTGCTCTCCTCTGGACACACTCCAGTGCCTCAATGTCCTTGTAGTGAGGGGCCCAAAACTGAACACAGAACTTGAGATCCAGCCTCACCAGTGCCGAGTACAGGAGGACAATCACTTCCCTAGTCCTGCTGGCCATACTATTTCTAGTACAAGTCAGGATGCTCTTGGCCTTCTTGGCCACCTTGGCACACTGCTGGCTCACGTTCAGCCAGCCATCAACAAACAACAGGTCCTTTTCTAGTGGACAGCTTTCCAGCCA
>NW_010294879.1:7614-29541 GCF_000700745.2 Antrostomus carolinensis
CACTCTTCTCCAAGCCTGGAATGTTGCATAGGCTTGTTGTGATCCAAGTCACAACCCAAGGACTCAGCACTTGGCCTTGTTGAATCTCATACAATTGGCCTCGGCCCATCGATCCAGCCTGTCCAGATCCCTCCTTAGAGCCTTCTGACCCTCAAGCAGATTAATACTCCCACCCAGCTTGGTGTTGTCTGCAAATTCACTGAGGGTGTGCTTGATGCCATTGTGCAGATCACTGATAAAGATATTAAACAGAGCTGGCCCTAACACTGAGCCTTGGGGAACGCCAGTTGTGACTGGCTGCCAACTAGATTTAACCATTCACCACAATTCTTTGGGCCTGGCCACCCAGCCAATTTTTTACCCACCAAAGTGTACATCCAACCAAGCCATGAGGAGAGAGTTTCTGCAGGAGAACGAGGTGGGAAACAGTGTCAAAGACTTTACTAAAGTTTAGGTAGACAACATGTACAGCCTTTCCCACATCCACTGAGTGGGTCACATTGTCATCTGGCAGTCCTGTACATGCCATGTGACAGCTCTCTTTCCATAACCTTCCCCGTCACCATGGTCAGACTGACAGGCCTGCATTTCCCCAATTCTTCCTTCTGGCCCTCCTTGCAGATGGGCATCACATTTGCTAACCTCCAGTCAGCTGGGACCTCCCAGGTTAGTCAGGGTTGCTGGTAAATGATGGGAAGTGGCTTGTTGAGCATTTCTGCCAGCTTCCTCACTGCCCTTGTATGGATCCCATCCGACCTCACAGACTTGTGTGGGTCTAAGCAGCATAGGAGGTTGCCAGCAGTTTCCTCTTGGATTATAGGAGCTTCATTCTGTTCCCATACCTGTTTCCCAGCACAGGGAGTTGGTTACCCCGAGAACAACTGGTCTTACTATTAAAGACTAAGGCAAAGAAGGCATGAAGTGCCTCAGCCTTCTCCTCCGCCTTCGTCACTGTTTCCTTCCACAACCAATAAAGGATGGAGATTCTCTTTATAGAATTGCAGGATCACAGTCGGGTTTGGGTTGGAAGGGATCTTAAAAGATCATCTAGTTCCAATCCCCCTGCCATCAGCAGGGACACCTTCCACTAGACCAGGTTGCTCAAAGCCTCATCCAACCTGGCCTTAAACACTTCCAGGGAGGGGGCATCCACAGCTTCTCTGGGCAGCCTGTTCCAGTGTCTGACCACCCTCACAGTAAAGACTTTATTCCTAATATCTAATCTAAACCTCCCCTCTTCCAGTTTAGAGCCATTTCCCCTTGTTCTGTCATTAACTGCCCTTGTAAAAGGTCCCTACCCAGCCTTCCTGTAGGTCCCATCAGGTATTGTAAGGCAGCTATAAGGTCTCCCCGGAGCCTTCTCTTCTCCAGGCTGAACAGCCCCAACTCCCTCAGTCTGTCCTCATAGGAGAGGTGCTCCAGCCCTCGGATCATCCTGGTGGCCCTTCTCTGGACTTGTTCTAACTGGTCCATGTCTTTCTTATGTTGGTCCTCGTGTTCCTCCTCTGGAGTTGCTCCAGTAGGTCTATGTCTTTCTTATGCTGGAGGCCCCAGAACTGCATGCAGTACTCCAGGTGGGTTCTCATGAGAGTGGAGTAGAAGGGAAGAATCACGTCAACCTGCTGGCCACACTTCTCTTGATGCAGCCCAGGATACGGTTGGCCTTCTGGGCTGTGAGCATGCATTGCAGGCTCATGTTGAGCTTCTCATTCACCAGTACCCCCAAGTCCTTCTCCTCAGGGCTCATCTCGATCCATTTTCTGCCCAGCCTGTATTTGTGCTTGGGGTTGTCTCAACCCAAGTGCAGGACCTTGCACTTGGCCTTGTTGAACTTCATGAGGTTAGCACAGGCCCACCTCTCAAGCCTGTCAAGGTCACTCTGGATGGCATCCCTTCCCTCCAGCATGTTGACCGAACTGCACAGCTTCGTGTCAGCAGCAAATTGAGGGTGCACTCAAGCCCACTGTCCATGTCACCAACAAAGATGTTAAAACCCTCAAGGGTTGGTCTAGTACTGACCCCTGAGGTATGCCACTTGTCACTAGTATCCACTTGGATATCAAGCCATTGACTGCAACTCTGAGTGCAACCATCCAGACAATTCCTTATCCAGTGAGTGGTCCATCCATCTAGTCCATGCCTCTCCAACTTAGAGACAAGGATGTCCTGCAGGCTAGTGTGAAACACCTTGCACAACTCCAGGTAGATGACACCAGTTGCTCTTCCTTTATTCACCAATACTGTAACTCCATTATAGACAGTATCCAAAAACCTGAAATTCTGCTGGTGACAGCAGGCTCGGAGCCAGGTATTGATGTGCTGGCTCTTCCTGTTTCTTCCCTCATCATCCCCTGCAACTGGAAGGACAGAGGAGAACACTACTTGTGTTTCTGATTCCTTAACCAGTTGTCCCAAGGCCCTGAAGTCTCCTTGATTGCTCTCAGACTTCTTGTTGCAATTTCATTGCTACATACCCGAAAAGTCAATAATGGATAATAATCTGAGGGCCAAAGCAGGGTAGGAAGTTTTCTCTTCACATCTTTAACCTGTGCCCCAGGGAGGCAGCAGACTTCCCTAAGTGAGTCCAGTCTGCATATTGGGTCTTCTGTTCCCTTCAGAAGAGAATCTTCTAAGACAATGACCAGTCGTTTTTCTTTATGGAAGCAGTTTTGATGGTGGGCTGACTTAACCTTGGTATTATCTCCAAGCTACATGAACCACCATCATATTGTTCAGTTTCACTTACCCAGCCTCATACCTATTATGCAAGGGCACCTTGGAAGTTGGATTGTCACAGAGGAGATGCACCTGCTGTGCTGGGCAGGAACTTGTTGCCATTGTCCCCTATCACTTAAGTGTTCAGCCAGGTGGAGAGAGGACAGGGAATCCTCCGTATCATGTGTTCTATCTGCCTGCTGAGCCTGTCTCAGGGAAGGCAGGGTGCAATTCCAGTGGTCTCTCTCTCTCTCCCAGACTCCTTGATACCCCTCAACCTACTCATCTTCTTCTGCAGCTCTGTTGCTAAGCAGAGGAGGTCCTCTACCTGGGTGGACCTCCTGCAGCTATACTCACTACTGCTGTCCGATACTGGCATAAGGGTAAAGCACATGCTGCAGGCTAGGACCTGAGCAGCAGCGTGCTCCTACCAGAGCTCTCTCTGGGAAGCTGCATCTATCACGGTGGGTGCAGAACTTAGAGAGGCCGTGGCTTTCTGCCGGGTGGACACCATTGCTCCCTGGTTGAGCTGGCACAGCTTCAGTGCCCATCCTGGACACCCTTTTGCCTGAATTATCATGCAAACTGCCACACCACGCCCTAGCTGACATACCACACCCCAGGGCCCCAGTGTTCCCTATGGGCTTCTTTTACATGTGGTGTGGGGCTTGGCCGCTGTTTCTGCTGGCCCCACCCAGGTCTCCTCAGCTGCTGTTGCACACAAGCTGCAGGCTCCCAGCAGCAATCTCTGCTTCCCCTGAGGTTCCTCCCGCTCACAATCCCCACCGTGCACCACACTGGAGTACTCTGCTGTGGATCCTCCTGGCACCAGAGCCTCTGGTGAGCCTCTGCGAGCTGGTACTTTCCTGATACCTAACTGAGCCCCTTCTGCAACGGTAGAATAATGCCACTTCCAGGAGCCTGAACTGTCACGTTGGCCTTAAGCAAGTGAGATGCAAAAAACCCCTAATCCTTGGAGACAGGAGAGATGTAAAAAATTTAGTTTTAAAACAAATACATACTAGAAACAACACCCAAAGCCAAATAGGATAGTAACAATCCTACTGAAAATGCTTTTTAAATCTGCAACAGCACCATTACCAAGCTCTAATGGTGAGCAATACTCACCTTAACAGAGTCATATAAAATAGGTGACACGGGTCTTCTTGTGTTAACTGATAGAGCTCTCTTTGAACTGAACTGAAATATCACTTCATAACCTTCCAATGGGCATACACTACAGCTGAAAATTCCAACACACCTCCTCTTTCAGAGAAAGGAGCAAAGGGGTGACAAGTTATTTGATGGCTTTCATATTTTATTGTTTCTTTTTTTCTTTCTTTCTTTCTTCTGTAGTTGTAAAAATAATGAAAAAAAGGAGTATTTATTTTTTCCAGGTAAACTTTGGGGAAATAAAATATATTCAAGATTGAATGCCCAACCGACTACACTCCAACACTTAGAAACAAGGGCTTTGTGTATCATTTTTAGTGTGGTCAGCTTACCGTATGTTCAGACTTGGTTGTCAGGTAATGGTATAAAACATAGAGAGAAAGAAGCTGTGTTGAGAGTTCATCAAAACTTTCTTGCAGCATGATCTCTGTTACTACTGACAGAGCATCTATGGTGGAAAACAATACATAATCAGCAAGTGCAAATTTACACATCCCTTTCCCATCCACTCATGTTCAGTGATACTTTATTGCTTGTTTTGAAGTATTTAGGGAGAAAGTTTAGGATTTCTTATTGCTAGTAGTATAGAATTAGTCTTACTCACTTGGGTTATTCAAACACACTGGGAAAAAAACAAATGGGTTGAATAGCACCAGACCACAGCAAAGGAGCTTTCCAAACTCAGCTCTACTCTCTTCACTTGGCTCTCCTTTGCTCAGCCCTTCAATCATTAACTTTAAAAAAAAAAAATCTAAAAACTAATTCTTTGTTCTTGTGTTTAGATTACAAACAAGAGAAGACTGGCTTAAATGCACTGCCCTTAATGTGACAGGAGAGTACAATGGAGCAGAAATGTTGTCAGAGATCACCCACAGCACTCACTGTATTCAGTAAACAGTGCTCTGTAGGAGCTCCATGGGGAATTCCAGTGACACTCCCTGTCAGGAAGGATGCTAAACAAAAGGACTTGAGCCTGTCACAGAGAAGAAATATGGATGGAATAAGGGGGAATGGACAGGTAGGGGGGCTTTCTCTCAAAAAAAGAAAAAAGGTATTAATTAGCCATTTAGCAAAACCTTCATGATAAAAGCCATAGGTATATCCTGCAAATCTATTGCTCCTTTCAGTTATTAGTTTTTCAAGACGCTTAAGTAAAGCTCACTGCAAGTCTACAGTACCAGAAAACTTGCAGTGACATGAAAATCTTAAATTATTTGTCATCAAACATGAGACGATTATTCAACTCAACACTTAAACGGTCAACAGTGAAAGACAAGCACCTCAACATGTCAATTCAGCGTAGCTGGCTCTCTTCAGTGACAGACAGAAAGTCTAGACAAACTTTAAATATGTAGCTTTTTGAATAGCTAAATTTAGGTAAGATTAACTCTGCCAACATGCATTTTGATTCTTATAACACTCTCAATTGTCACTAATAACTCCTGTAATGTCATCAGCATGTAAGTCAGACTTAGAAAGGGAAAAGTTGGTTTACATTTGGAATGGGATTAATCACAGTAGAAACTGTGAATTGTGTGTCTTTCAAAATTATATAAAGAATAAAAACCCAACAGAATTCAGATATAAACATGCAGAAAAGTAATTTAAAGGAAGACAAAGTGTGTTTTTAAGGTGACTTCCAAGAAAATATTGCTAAAAGTTTTTAATTCAAAGTTAAGAGCACACAACTAAGGATGCAGAATTAGTACTTATTTTCTTACCTTCATATTTCTTCTGCGTTACAAAATAATCCAACAAAATATTGAATGTAAAATTATCTGGGAAAATTCCATACTGAACCTGAAGAGAAGAAGAAGAAAAAATCGGTGTGAAAATCTGCTGTTCCAATATTCCCTAGCATAGCGCTGCAGGTATCAGAGAGATCAGAACCATGGCACCGCTCACTGTCACAATGTGACAGTTAGTCAAGCAACACAAGGAGACTAGCACAGTTCCTTTGATGTAGGCCTTCTAACTTTTGATGTACTGGATTTGTTTCAGCATTTTATCTGAGCCTTTGGGACCAGGAGGGGCATTGCCTATCAGGTTTTTATGCCTCTCCTGCATCTAGCATGTTTTGGACACCGACACTGTTTAAAGACAAAAAGCTTCCTGGGAAAGAAGAGGAAATAAAAGCTGTAAAGAGCTTTAGCTAAAATTCAAGTGAAACATTCTTTTTTGTTTTGACAAATAAATACCTGAACTTAAAACCATGGTCTACAGAACCTGGCTGTAATAGGAATTCCAGGTAAGCCACACTTATCTCAAAAAGCTGATCAAATATATTCATGGCTTTTCCTTCTAAAAACTTACCTTGTTTTTTAAGGTGTATAAGGCTTTGTCTTGTGCATCATATTTTAAGCACTGTCTGATCCAGCTGTGGATGGTCCAGTCTCTCAAGTACCAGCAATTTGGACTATGCCGAAACCTAAAGGATGATAAACAGTCCAAGTGATAATATAACTCTCTGTTACCACAGAAACAAATCCTGTAATCAGCAAACTGTGAGTTTCAGAACCCCTGCCTTTCATGATCTCAAATATAAATCTGTCTGTATTTGACTTTGCAGTCAAACATTGCCCCCCAAAAAGCTCTAGCGAGCCCTTTCAAGTAAGAGAGACAAAACTTTGATACAGTTTAACAGTGTGTACGAAAGGGGGATCTGACTTTTTCAGAAATGCACAATATTTTAAACTTCTCACTTTCCAGAAAGCTTGCATGCCATAAAATAACAGCTTGGTGCATTTATGAAGGCCAACTGACATTGCTAGAAGCACTGTAGTACTTAAGCTTGTCCTTCTGGGTGTGTAACATTGTATTGTTGCTGGTCTCCTCAAGAGCAACAGGGCTCCATGACTAATGACATCTGCAAGTAACGGAATTACATCAGAATATAGCCAGGTCTGAATCTTTGGATCCTGTGCAATCTGGTGTCTCCCAACCTCGCTAACTCATGCCTCACTTCAACCACTTAAGAAGTCATTGTGCCTCAGCACAGGCCATCCCTGGGCAGCTGCATGCTTCATTAGCATTTGGAAATGCTTGGTCAGTGAGGCATGCCTCACGCGAGGGGAAACTCCACTGGAGAGCCCTCTCCTGCCCCCTGCACCAGCTGCCTCCTTCCCGACAGATGTTTCTTCAACCGGTTCTGAGACACCTCATGCCATGGCTTCAGCAGTCTCCCCAGGGAACCTACTCCAGTGCTCAACCAACTTGTAAAATTAAATACTTTTAAGTTCAGCCTCTTTTACTTTATCCTCATTCAGACCTATATACTCTTTGCTCTGTATTTGGAGAAGAGTGCCTAAAAGCATACTGAGTTTTACCTTTGGTAAAGACTCAAAACCCACGAGTCCAGTGGCAGGAGCTGCTGCCTTGGTCCTGGGCTCAATTTCACACCCCAGTGTGAAGAGATGCATGCAGTCGTTCTCAATTCAAATTGTATACATGAAAAATGGGCTCAGTCCCCGCCACCGAAGTGACTGCCACTTCCTGTAGAAAACACTGATGACAGAGCTGGGCTCGTGTGCAGATGCTTGCAGCCTCAAGCCAAGCTGCAGCACCATTTAGAGGCAGGGTTGGCTCTTCCATCTGAGTGAGCATGCTTTCCAGAACATTTATCAGGTTAACGTGGCCACCAACTCTCTTTCCCCCTCAGTGAATCTCTGTGTATTGCATCCCACAGCTGAGGGCTACACAGATGACTAAGCCTGGAAAAGCACTGCGGCTTTGAGAGCCTTCAGAACACAGAAGACATCCGTGCCAAAAGTGGAGCTAAACAACTATACAAAGTCTAAATACACAGTTTTGTAAATGGCACATAAAATCTCCCTGTTAAATTAGAATTTAACAGAAAAAGAAAAGCATGCTTTGAATATTAAGTAACAAACATCTATTTTGTTGCTTTAATTGCTTTCCATTTTCTTCCCTCTAGAATTCAAATAGCGGGCACAGCAAGAACTTATATTTGCTTACATTAAAGTCCTGTTTCAATAATGCTTACAGGAAGCTTCAATTACAGGCATTTGGATTTAATCATATTTTGATGAAACAATTATCTAATTGCTGCAGACTGTGTCACCAGCCATTTAAGATGGATCAGAGCACAACACCAGCATCCAGCAATAAAGCTGCTAGCATCTTTTAGAGTTGCTTCATTAAATGGTTAATATTGTTTCACAAGCGGAAAACAACAAACTTGTCTTATAAAAACATGATACTGATGCTCTCAAAGACTTAGGCCTTTCTTTTGATACAGTCTTTGGCATCCTTCCTACTAATCAGTAACAGAGGAGTGAGGCAAACTTTTTTTTTTTTTTAAAAAGAGGGGTTTTAATGGGTTTGAATATTCACCTTTTTGTAGAGCTGTATTTACTCTCTTGAGTACACCACAGTAAGAGAGAGCACTCCGATGCCTTCTAGAACTTGGGAATGTTACAGCCTACTGTAACGGTGAAATGCTTCTAGGTGTCAAAGTAAAATTGCACTTGGACAGCAAAAGGCCTAAGAGGGATGCGATGCGGTCTAGAAATAGGAGGAAACTTATCCTCAATCAACACAAGTTTCTGGAACTGATATGCACAAAATTCAGAGGCATGTTACAAAACACCACAAGTGGTGTTCCCCAGGGCTCAGTGCTGGGACCAGTTCTGTTTAATACCTTTATCAATGACCTGCACAAGGGGATGAGACTGCCCTAAGTGAGTTTGCAGACAACACCAAGCTGGTTGATCTGCTTGAGGATAGGAAGGCTCTACAGGGGGACCTGGACAGGCTGGATCAATGGGCTGAGGCCAAATCTATGAGGCGCAACAAGGTCAAGTGCTGGGTCCTACATTTGTGCCACAACAACCCCATGCAACGCTACAGGCTTGGGGAGGAGTGGCTGGAAAGCTGCCTGGCAGAAAAGGACCTGGAAGTGTTCATCAACAGCTGTCTGAATATGAGCCAGCAGTGTGCTCAGGTGGCCAAGAAGACCAAGAGCATCCTGACTTGTACCAGCAATAGTTTGGCCAGCAGGACTAGGGAAGTGATCATCCCCCTGTACTTGGCACTGGTGAGGCTGCATCTCAAGTTCTGTGTTCGGTTTTGGGCCTGTCAGTACAAGAAGGACATTGAGGTGCTGGACCATGTCCAGTGAAAAGCCTGGAGCACAAGTCTCATGAGGAGCAGCTGAGGGAACTGAGACTGTTTAGCCTGAAAAAAAGGAGGCTGAGGGGAGACCTTCTTGCTCTCTGTAACTCCCTGAAAGGAGGTTGTAGCAAGGTGGGTGTTGGTCTCTTCTCCCAAGTAACAAGTGACAGGACAAGAGGAAACAGCCTTAGGTTTTGCCAGGGGAGGTTTAGTTTGGACATTAGGAAAACTTTCTTCACCAAAAGGGGCTGTCAAGCATTGGAACAGGCTGCCTGGGGAAGTGGTTGAGTCACCATCCTTGGAGGTACTTAAAAGAGGTGTAGATGTGGTGCTTAGGGCCATGGTTTAGTAGTTGACTTGGCAGTGTTAAGTTTATGGTTGGATTTTATGGTCTGAAAGGTCTTTTCCAATCACAATAATTCTATGATTTTACAAAAAGCTCTTTTATAACTACTGCTTGTTACTACCAAGATCTTTACGCTTGGACCAGGTCTCAACTGCACTAAGTGGTACGCAAATAAAAACCAAGCACTTCTTAGCCAAAGAATTTTCCAGTTAATTCTAATAATTAATTACAAAACAGTTGCCTGGGAATTAAGAGAGGGGACTGGTGCAAAAATATTTCTGTCTCCATATCAACAAGAATGCAATATATATGCAAGTACATGATCCCTCAATACTACATACTTCTATTAATCCATGATGTGGTAACAGGAGAACTGGAAGTGAAAAGGAAACAGGTATGCTGCAATTTTTCATTGTTTCTGATCCATATAATGCTGGGATGAGCTCTGTCTCTATTCCACTAGCTGAGAAGGAAGCCAACAGAGTATGTGTTTTTACAGTACTAACCAAATGTTGTGGCAGACATCTTTATTTGAAAGGGAACCAGGAAGAAGAGGAGATTGCTGGTCATTTTGACAAGCATTAACATCTTCCTCCTCCTCTTTCTCCACAAAACAGGATATAATTAAGCAAGGCACTATGTTCAGGGCCAGATTAAAAGACAGAATGAAGCCAAACTACAGAAATCAGAGGATTCAGAGTGAATTAAATAAAGGAAGCCTATAGCTATTGCTGTGTGTTTAATGGAAAGACCAGGAGGTTATCTAGCAGATGTCTGCTGCTGAAACTCATTTTTCTGAGAACTAATAAAAAAACTAAGAAGCACAAGATTCTTTTAACGCATTCGGAAACTACAAGGAGAAGCATCCATAACAGTATTAGGGAAGATCCCTGTTGGTAGACTTTAATTTTAATGGCTAAAGAACCAATATGGTCATCCTTCCAATCACTGAATAAGGAGATCTGTCCCCACAGGGAGCAAGAAGAGGAATATCTGTAAGACAAGGAGTTCCTGAAATATCAAGGTCATGGTAAATCTAAGAGCACACAGTGCAATGGTACTAGAATTCCCCTTATTTTTGAAAATTTTTCAAATTATGCAGTCCAGAAACCTCATTTTCATTAAACCATTCCTTTGTACTTTCAAAATTATTATAACTTGGAAAAGTTACAGTGAGTGTACAGCGTCAGTACAAGGCAACCAGAACATTATTAGCCAAGGAAGTGCACACTCTCTCTTGCTCACAAACTGGCCAGCACACTGGGCTAAGAATACATTTTCAGTGTACTAACCTCCTGCACAAGGCTCTATTGCTCATTATTTACAACAGTGCTGAAGTACTCATGCTGTGTTAAAGAAACTGAACAATGGAAAAGTTCATCAGATTCTGAGAGTGCTTTGTGGAGTGCTCTACTACACTGCAAGCATGACTTACTCTGTTGGTGCCCTCCCACACTGCAGAAAAGCTGAGTTGCTTCCCTTCTTTATTTATTTATTTTAAATGGTCTTTCAAATTTGTTTGGTGCCATCAAGTGGTGATGCACTCTAGTGCTGCTTTCACATATCTTGCATTCTCAAGGGAAGTAATACAGCAACCCTGAGAGCAAACCAAAGCATGAAGATGCTGGACTACATTCTTTTCCATACCTTTGGTACAGGGGAGTGAGCTCATTGATTTGGGGACAGTCACAAATGAGGAAGACAGTGAAGGAAAATTTGCTGGATTACAGAAGAGCAAGTGCTTTAGAAGTAATATACTGACTGGAAGAGCTCTGCTGTACAGAGGGAAAGCCAGCTCAGCAGGTCTGTTCTAATTCTTTGCTAAGCTGAAAAAAAGCTCCCATTTTGCATCCTGTGGCCTTCTTACTGGTCGATCCAATTCTTGGTACGGCAACAGGCTGTCCTTGTGCAATACACTATTTTTCCTTTTTCCCCTCACCTTGAAACAGGAAGAGTCGTCCTCTTCCTTACTCCAACTTTGTCTGACCTAATGATAAAGTATTTTGTAATGATCTACACATCCAGTGCACAGAACCATATGATAACTTAGGGCCCCATATTTCTTTAAGGCTTTCTAAATGTCACCTGCATTTTGTTTTGCTAATTTTGCATTACCATTCATAAAACTAAGTCCTTAAATAAAACCTCTAGTATTATAATGTTCTTCTCTAGAAATTCCTGTACGATATTCTGCCACATTGCAAGGAAGTGGAGAAATTAAAAACAGAAGGACACTGAACAATATCTATTCTTTCATTAATTCTAAAATACAAAATGTAGATGTGTTATTGTGCTTTCCTGAGAGTGAAAACCAAAAAGGTTTCATACGTTGCTAGTCTCCTTGTGGGATCTAGTCCAGGAAAAAAGGAACCTACCCAGTGGTAGTCACTGCAACAAATTTCTTACACCCATACTTTAGTTTTCTCTTACTTCTTTAGAACCAGAGAAAAATATGGGTTTGCATGTTCATTTGCTTTAATCAGGAGGGAAAAGTGCCAGATTTCTTCTCATCCACTTAAAGTTATAAAAAGTCCTGAAGCAAAATGTAAGGAGACTTAAAATTAATAAATTTCCTAAGAAATGACTGTCTGAGCCAGGAAGAAGTTCTCTCAATGGAATGAATTCAAAGCCACTCCGCATTTTACACAAGTCATGCAGGGCTGTGAAGCTCCTTGGCAATGTCATGTTTTTTTCTTCCCAGGCACATTTTTTAAGCTACAGCGCATAATGATCAAATGGATTCCAGGCAGGCTTAGCCTGGAAACTGGAAGGCTAAGAAAACGTCACCCAAAACTCTCCTTTTGTTTGTCATTTCAATCCACAGACCTTGGGAAAAATCATCTGCATTTTAAACAGACCCACAGACATTGCTCATGTGTCAGTGTCAAAGGCAACAGCCCTGAAAAAAATCTTTGTTGAATGAAATTTCCTTTTAAACATGAACAAAAGTTTAAATTTCCATCTCTTCTTTGCCTGCATCTTAGCCTACACTTCTTTGTATGCATCTTTTTAAAAAATTAATGTATAAATATATTAGTCCTATAGGAAATACCTCATGCATTAACTGCCAACAGTCAAGCAAAACCAGAAGGAATACTTTATTTTTGTGTTGAAATAAAAAACTCAACTAGTATACGTAGTATAAAAAAATCAATTATCAAAAGCAGTAAGAGGTCAAGTTGAAAAAATCAGACGAGTCAGCTATAACAGAGGATAGTCTAACACTGAGGCAGAATTCTGCTCTTACACAAGAACAAAAGCAGTTTGCAGACGCCCTGAAGAAACCCCACATTCAGCCCTTATTTGGTTTTTATTTTTATTTATTTCCCTCAATTTTTTATTTTAAACTAATTTAGCTCTTGATTGCTTTGACCATAAAATTAATTATTCTAAATTAGGCTTGCTCCACGTCCACATGAATGCATATTTCTTGCACAGCATCTTTTTTTCAGGAGTTGCATAGAGCTCTAACACCACAGATGAATGTGGCCTCAAAACAGGTTTAAATGATCACGTTTTAGGTATTTTCACCATAAAGCTGAAGCAGTTTAACATCAATGCTTCATGGGAGACTTAAAGAAAACTTTTAGTATTTGTTCTTGATTTCCAGTTATACCACATTCAGCTTTTATTTCTGTCCAACCTGATGTTACAGGCTTACCCTTTTCTTAACCATTATGCTTGGTAAAACGACCAATCTGGGAGAGCAGATATTTTGGGTAGAAGTACATACTACACAGTCATTTAGGAGGTCTCAGGATATCAGCCTGGTAACCGCCCTCTCCTAACAACTGAAGGGACAGAATTCATCATTAGGCAGTCTCAGAGGAGGTACTGCATTGCTCAAAACCATACTCCTGCACAGAAAGCTCAGCTTTGCAAAGTCTCTTTCTAACAATGACCACCACATACAGCAATCAACCACATAGCGGCGAGGACCTGGTTCATCCTTTACTGATCCAGCTACTCTGACAGACAGTCATTAGAGCTGATTAACAAATGACAAGCTGAATTTCTGATACAACAAGCATTTCTGCTCATTGTTGTCAGTCTCTTGTATCACTAAATGTTCCTCTTCCTTTTAATGGATTTCAGGCACCTCTGTGAGTAAAACGCAAGGAACAACCTTATTATATTAAAAAGAAAAAAATATATCATCTGATAGTTGCAAAACGCTGGAGAAATGTTATACATTTCAAAACAATGTAAGAATGGAGAAGCAGTTTACAAGTAGCACAGAAGAAATGTTTTGCTTATAATTAAATAGGTGTAAGAACCACCACAAGAGAAACAGTAATGGCAACAGATCCAGAGCCTACAGCAAAGTTTGAAGCAATTTGCTGGGATTCCTGGCGCTGAGAAGTACCCAAATTATTTATCTGTCTCACCATCCACAGGCAGTGAACATAACAGAAGTGAGGTGGAGCAGGTCTTCCAACATTCTGCCACCAGGTCACATCAGGCAGCCCTGAACGCCTCTAGAATCATTCACAAAGCACAGAAAGGAGTAATCCTTCAGAAAACTCTATCAACTTAAGTATCCCACAGGATTGCCTGGAATGCCTCCAACCTTTATACTAATTCGTTCATAACCAGGCTGAAAAAGCAAAGTCCAGGCCCAAACAACAGACTGCTTCTCAGTACACTCTTTGTCCCTGGGAAAACTCTTCCAGGCTGTTAAATGTGTTTCCTAAAAGGTTCTCTAGCCATGTAGATTCAAAATACTCCAAAACTATGTACTCTCTGGCAGGACACCAACAGAATTTCACTTCTCAGAAAAACACAAATAAGAATTTCTTCTGTATCAGCTTGTTTGAATGTGCTCTGTATGCCTTAAGCGGACACAACAGGACATCAGTCACAGGCTTTAGCTAGAAATAAAGGACTTAACATCTAAAAATCCAGTATCAAGACTGTTCCTTGTTCTAAGCATAATATTGAAACAAGACAGGTTAAAGGCAAGTTTGCCAGCTAGATCACTAAAGCTAAAACCGGCCATTTTGGGGATTCCCAGTGTAAGTGGTAGAGAAAATAATATTGTGAAGGTATAACTACTGCTACCAAGAAAAGGTGGTCGTGCCCAGTTTAGTTTAATGGAGAAAATAAAACCAGGTCATTTTATTGACATTCAGAAATTTTATTTCAAAAGCAAACTATGAAACAAGCAACCCTTTTTGGTTTTTACTTCTTTATGGTCAAGACAGAATGATATGGTGAACAGCATGGGAGATTTGCTTCACTTCTTCTTGCTTAGAGATATATCCCCAATGTAAGAAACCAAATAAACAGACACTTTAATAGAGTATTTCTATTTTTCTCTTCCTTCTAGATTAACATAGTATCTTGCTACCCAACACCCCCCACCTCTCTCACTCCTTTTGGAAAAGACAGGAAAATCAGATTTTCTTCTCACACAAATCAAGAATCCATACTATTTTCACCATAAAGCTGAAATACACTCAGAGAGCAACAGTTAAGAAGGAAAAGTCTTGTCATAATAACAACAATAATAAAAAGCCCAACTTTTCCCCAAATTATAAACTGTAAAGGACACAGCTCCTAGAATTTCTCTTTGTTAAAAATACTTCTGGGCTCACAGTTGGAATGACTGGTTTTCAATATAAATACCATTAATAATCCAGTGACTGAACAGAGAGGATCATAGGCTGGGGAAAACATGGGGAATGATGGGGAAAGCTGTTGCTATAGTGATTCTGGTAAGATACTCTCTAGTGCCTTTCCTTGTCCCCATGCAACCACAGAGAAGTCTAATTTAAAACCAACTCTTCCATTAATTATATCTTTTCCTGGTATCCTGCCATACAAAAACATATAGAGAGAAATTAAGAACTGTGTAAAACACTACAGTTCTTGCTTCAGGGAGATTTTTGAATCTCAGCAATTTCTAAGTGTGTCAGGCTAAAACTTGCTGTATTAAAGCTCAACAAAGGCTCAGTTCTGCTGGAATCTTTACTGATATCTCTGAAAACTGAGTAACACAAAGACTGTAAAAAAAGGCATATATAAGTAAAGTATTGATTTAGTTACCACCATTTTACTAGCCCAGCTATGCCCATCATTACATCAATTAATTATGTTCCTGTCTGAAAGCTGGTACACAAGTTATCAACTAGATTAATTTTTCAAAATGAAAAATAAATGTTTGTGAAAGCCCATTTATCATCTGAAATGACCTTTATAACTGGTTCACTCTGCAAAGTGAGAGAGTTCCCCTGCTAAAGACTGACAGAAAATCAGTTTTTAGCAGAAAGCTAGTTCCCACTAGCTGCATATTGGAATTAAGGTTAAAACTTTCTGGGTACCAAACAGTACTTATATCACGGGCTTTTTTCAACAAGGGCTATCCGTAAGATTATGTGACCTTAGTGAATAAACTGCTTCAAAGCCAGTTAGACGTTTCATTTTAAAAAATAAATAAATTACTACAGATGCTTTAGAAAATCTTAAGCTCTTAGCCATCAACTACTGCAGGATGCACAGTGCAGCCTGCATTCCAGTAACCATTAACCAAGCTGGACAGAGATGCAGCACCAAAGGCTTTGCAAGCTGACAAGACAGCATCTCCAAGTTTTATAATAGTTCCTTCAGTGTCAGAAGGAACTGAATCAGACCCTGGACCAACATTCAGGAGCTTCTGCCTTCTAGCACTAAGCTTAAACTATTACAGAACACCCCTTTCACATTATACTAGAAAGGAACACTTTATGGGTATGCATAAAAACCGCTGTCAGTAAAAGCCAGTAACAATGTCTTCTTTTAAGAGCAGAAAAAAAACCCAGCCTGTAACTAGACGTTGCTACTATGGTATTTGCAAATAGCAACTTTTTAACGGTGCCTAATATACAGCTTAAATTTAACCTGAGACAAAACTAACATGATTTTGTCAGAGACCTAATTCACAGGCAGCTGGAGTCCACAGTGTAATGATGCTACATTTTCCATTTATTGTACTCAAATTCTTCACAAAATACCTCCCAGAAATACATCACACACTAGCTTCAAACTACAGTAAGGTTACACCCACTGACACAACCCTTGACACTTTTCAGTTTGATCACAGTTGAACCAGCACAGATTACAAGCAATGTATTCCTGTGGCTTGAGTATCAAAGACTACAATACAAAAGCATATGAGTCAAACGGTTTATTCTGCAAAGTTGTTCAGTTTCATACCACATGCAGCCTAAGCAAAAAGTGCTGGCAAGAGTGCTGCAGGAATACAAATACTGAACAGATCTTAGTAGCCAACTTAAAAGCAAGGGAAGAGCCAAACCTTGCATTTGCTGCCAAACACTTCAAAAACTGGATTTGCACAGTTCAGGTTTCACCTTTTCAGATTTGCTGCCATAGTCCCACTGTTCAAGTTAACCTAATTTGACCTACTACCTATGCCCTTTTCATTCTTCACTGCTACAGCCAGATTTCCAGGTGCTTTGCCCTCCTTCTGCACCCCATGGGCATAAAGGAGGTAGAGCTACATGATAAGCTGCCAAGGTAAACAAATAAGGCTTTCATGTCAAGCATAAACACCTGCAACAGAGGAGACAAAACACCAGATGCTCACCTCCAGTTTCAGCCACAGCCACTGTCAAAAAGGCAACCATTTCCAAAAAGTAATCCACAGGTGCATAGTCAGGTTTTGGCTACCAGGCAGCCCACCCTGAATCCGTTTGTATTTCATATCATGTCTCAATGAGCAACAGCTTATTGATTGTTTTGTTTGTTTGTTTTTCCAACCATGCACTTTCCTGAGAAAAATTTTTTTAGCAATGAAAATAAAAAATCCTCGAGTCCTTCATAATACATTTTTAACTGTTTCATAATCACAGTAAGTTACCCAATCACAGTACACCAGAGGCTAACTTCTAGTTAGCATATCTCTTGGTGTACTTAACCTCTTCCAAGCTCAGTGGAACAGAAATATCCTTTATTCCACTGCGTATGATGTCAAGCACATGGATCAGTAAGCAAATCAAGGATACACATGGCAAAACTGAATCAAGCGTTTTGTCAGGCAGTTTTAAATTTGTGGGCTCTTACCAGCTTTGTGATTGTTTTAGTCTTACTCTTTTCAGAAAAATACTATACCACCTGATCAGTTATCTAAAGAGAGAGACAGAAGGTACCTCACTCTTAAGCACTGCATGTTCCATAGGACAAATGTGTCCTTGCGTAGGTAGGTAAAAGCTGCGCAGTTAAATGAGGTTGTGTTACTCAAAACAGCAAGAAGATTTCAAAATTCAAAGGGATATTTTGTAGTTCCTCCCCTTTTGAGAGAGGAATACAGCGAAGTCTGACAGTTATAAATTTAACCCACTACTGGCTTTGCTTCTGCTAATGAGCATCAGTGCATGGTGCAAGGCCAGGACATCGTGCCACTTTGCCTTGTTGCAGCAGCCTGCTCAGATCTTGTATTCAGGCAATGAAATGACATTTACAAGCATCCAGTTCTCCAAGGCACTCACAGTATAGGAGGTTTATACATGTCCTGTTACCCACTGCACAGACAGAAGAGGGGGAAAACACTACAACTACATGCAATTATGTACCAGATGTGTTTCAGTCTGGCTTTTTTTATTTTATTCCTCCAAAGAATCAGGACTTTCAAAACCACACAATACTACCTTACATAAGATGAACTTTATGATTTAATCTGGACACTGCTCACTCCCCAATGGAACTAAGTAGAAAGTGGTTGATTAGACTGAAGAAAGGAATTAGTTTTCCCCTTTGTTAAATGAAAACAGTAGTGAAAGAGGAGAGATCAGAATTAAATAAAAGACAATTTAAAGAGGATGATCATAAAGTCAACCTTAGAGATTAAAGCCAGCTTTATATCCACACTAATTCTTCAAAGAAGATATTAGTCGTAAAGGTGCAAATCTGCTTGCAAAGCCTGTTGCCAAAATCCATGCATTTTGAGCTTGAAAAGCTCTAGAGTGAAGGGAAAAAGAAAAAAATAAAAGGTCAAAATGCTAGTTCATTTTTCAGCAAGAGAAAGGAGGAACGTCTATTGCGTCTACATTTACAGATTAGAAAACAGGAGTTTCTACCAGCTGCTCACTTGTATACCCCTTTCAAATTTTAACAGCAAACTCAAGAGAACATTCTTTCTTGGCTGTTCAAGTGCTCCCTGAACTAGATCCTGGGTCAAATCCTTATCTGGTGTGAAGAGACAACACATGGTGCCCCCAGCTACCATGGAGGGACCTGCCTCAATTTGCCGAGGACCTGGCACACATGCATGAATCATTAATTAGACCAAAGCTGGGAGGCAAGGGCACCTCCAGCACACTTCAAAGATGTGCAGCCCAGCGTCCCACGAAGTCGGTCAGGGTGACAAAGATGGAAACCTACTGCTGAGAGCTGCTGCAGTGTTATTCCTGAAACGACCAACTCCACATTTAACAGAGCCCCTCAGGCTTTCAAAATGACATAGCAAAGGGGTGACAGGGAGGCAGCTGAAAAGCCTGGAGACATTCTCCTTCAGGGAGAGGGGACACACCAGGGTTTCAGGAAACAGGTAAGGACATGTCATCAGCTGACAGGAGGGGCTGGGGCTTCTATCTAAGCTTTCCCTGCCCCACCTCTCTCACTTTCCCCCCCAGAAAAAGAAAAAGAAAAAGAAAAAGAAAAAGAAAAAGAAAAAGAAAAAGAAAAAGAAAAAGAAAAAGAAAAAGAAAAAGAAAAGAAAAAGAAAAGAAAAAGAAGAAAAGAAAAAGAAGAAAAGAAAAAGAAGAAAAGAAAAAGAAGAAAAGAGTGAGGAAGGGATTCTTCTGTCGAGGAACCAAAGATTTACCAAGTAAAGGACAGAAATGGAATAAGAGGTAATGGGGACTCTGCCAGAAGGAACCATCACAGGTAGCTGATCAGAATGACTGGAGTGCTTGGTACTGAGAAGCACTGAAAATGCAAGCGGCCTGATTCCAGCAGGCAGTATGGATATGTTGTCTGAAGCATGCAGCTTTCAAAATAGCTCACTATTAAAGCATCATTTAAAAAACAAACAAACAAACAAAAGTAGGCACCCTGAATAACCTTTTCTTTCACTTTGCTCCTGGGCATCTTACATTCAGAAACTTGCACCTTAATTTCCCATTTCTGGAAAAGAAAGAGAGAGAGTAACAACCTCAGAAATCACCCCAGGAAAATGTTAAACTTAGCAGTTTGCTTATCAGTATCTCTATTCAATTACAGCAAAGCATGGTTTTGTGGGTCTGCTTGCAATACGAGCTTCTTCTCCCCTTAGGGAGTAGAACACTTTTTCACAGACACAGATGTATATGCAGAAATAAGCAGCCATATAAGTAGAAAAAATGGACCTGCTTATTTTCATTTTTGTTCTGCACTCTAATAATATTTTTTGACATATCTGAAGAACACGGAAGAATTTAGAAGAGATTACAAAAGCATAAATACCCGTTTCCATAAATAAAAATAGACAGCTATTTGAAAATTAACATTCCCAATCATTCATAAGCTAAAGAAAGATGTATGCTAAAGTAGGTCTCGCTCCTCCCTGTCACAGTAATTTTGATTTTGTTTTTTGTCTATAATGGTGTGTATAATAGAACAAAAGAAGATCAGATCCACACCTGTGGTGCATTATTTCATCCTTATCATGATAATTTTAAAAGTTCTTTCCATTTCCAAAGGCTTTCACCTTCCGGAACCTGCATCACACCTGCTACCTGTTACTACATGCTATGCAGCAACACGCATCAAAACCACAGATATTCTCAGAGCACAACACAACAGTTACTCTACTGGATCATACTACTAAGCTGAACACCTTCATTGTTACCAACGAAGCACAGAAAACTTCTCTTGAATACCAGGAAGTCCAGTAAGACAGTGTAGCCCTTTTTTACCTGCTTGATCAGACTGTGTTCATCTTACATGCCCTGTGCCACACAGCAAGGTTATATACAACAATGATTTGTGTAAAATTAAGATCACATGGATTTTTCTTTGTGGGCAGTAAAATGAAGATAAGTTATCACTGAAAATGCACGTAAGCCTTGTATTTCATATGTTGGCTGAAGTAACAGAGGAAAAAAAATATTTTGCCTTTGTCCTTCTCTCCATCAGCCTACACTATAAAACTAGCACATGACCTCATTGACAATCTTCCTAATAAAGGCCGTGCAGAACGGGACCTCTCATGCAGTGGAAAGTCAGAGAGATGCTTTCGTTCCATCTCTGCTTCCATGCACCCTGCAAGAGCTGATGCTGTTACCATGGTAAAAAACCAAAAGTGTAATGAAACTGCCTCTATAGGTATTATTAGCACTCATACTAGTCTCCTGGAGAAACTTGCACAAACATTGTAAAGGGAAAAAAAAAAAAATCAATAGAAAGATAGATAGACACAAATCCCTTCCTATGCTAACTTGCAGCGTAATATACCCTGGAATGTTTGAAAACATTTCACATTCTTAGTGGATCTCCAGTCCCACTTTCTTATAAGCATTACATTTAGTTATAAATAGGAGAAAACAATACAAAATTGTGAGTAAACTCAGGTAAGTGGATCAGCTTTACAACATGTACATCCAACCCAAGATGCATTTTCAACATAACGGCTGTGGCATGCTGTGCAACTCCTATACCAAACATCAGGACACTAGAAAGCAAACACTACTTTCTGCATTACCTTCCCCTTCCAGCTCCTAACTTAAATTTTTCCAGAATAAAACTGACAAAGTCAAAAGCATGTCCAAGCTCTAAATACTCATCCTGTTCCTAAAAAAATAAATTTCAATAAAATACTTGTCCTCATTTTATCAGAAGCTCATCCACAGTTGCTTGGACAGTCCATCTAAGTCATGAACATCCCGACCCACCTCACAGAAAACCATCACAAATGGCAAGAAATCAATACCATAACTTATCTCATAAACTGCCTTTACTCTGTCTTTTACTGCTGATTACAGTAAAATAATCACAATCACTGACATTCCTAAGAAATTCTCAGCCTGATCTGGAAGCCTTTTGACTTTCTACTTACTCTTCTGTCTTGTGACATTTAAACTGTTCAGTATTTTGAGTATGCCCTGGTTGCAGTAGCACAAAAACCTGCATTTCCCAAAGTACAATATAAATGCTCTCCCATTTTTAATCTAGTTTGTTATTTTATACATGATGTGTGAAGACAGATAAAGTCAAAATGGCCTGAAGTTTTAATTTGAATGGCTGCCCTCACTTTTGCTCACACCACAATCAGTGCTAATCAGCAGTATGACTCAGTAAGTTAAGGTTAACAAAACATTAACAGAATTTCTATTTGAAATAAACTGCTTGTTTAAAACCCCACCTGAATTCAATAATTTGCATCAAATATCTTTTTTTCCCTCCATAAACATAAATTTTACAGCTAATTTTACCAGCAGGGTATCACAGACTAGAGAAAGTTACTAGCTAAGCAACTGAAACCAGAATTTTTAATGACTGTTGCCCCTTCTACAGCTGCAATCATGATATATTCCTTAATTCTCCTATATTATGTTTAATTCAGCTCAATAATGAGTAACTTGTGA
>NW_010294879.1:29559-33556 GCF_000700745.2 Antrostomus carolinensis
ATGCACGCTTACCTCTTCAAAATAGAAGAGGAATAAAACCTGGTATCTACAAATACTATCATCTTGAGAATCTGTTAATTTCACCAAATAAAAACAAGATTTTCCGTAGTTGATAAGTTTTAAATGCAAAACATGCTTTGATAAATGCTTTTAAATTATAAAATGATTTTATATTGTATGTAATATAATTATTTATTACATAAACACTAAAATGTGTACATTTGCAGAAAAATAATACTTTCACTCAAGCTTCTTCCTCAAGACAGTTGTCCACATCAATGAAAAACAGCACTCTGGCAAACACTTCTCTCTTTTTTTAAAGATAATCAAATATATAAATTAAACCTGTAAATAAATACATGTTCATCTTGTAGATACCTACACAAGATTGTCTCCTTGCTGAGTGAAAAAATGGTTCCAAATTTAGTACAACCATTCCAAAGAAAATCAAAATGGTTTAGAGGGTTACCAAAAAACAAGGCAGCTTTCTTTAGAAAGATAAATAAAATTATAAACACGCAACATGATTAAAGTAATGCAACACGCAACATTTCAATTAAGGTTTCTTGCTTGCTGATTTAAACTGAGATCAGAATCAACAATTCAAATAGTTCTAATTGTAATTAACCCATCTGTAATAAGACAGCTCTGGTCTACAGCAGGTCAAGATTATTCCTTAACAATGCTGTTCATCATTATTTTTTCTGCTGTATTTATTTTGATTCCAAAAGGAATAAATACCTCCACCATAAAGGAATTATTTAGGTTGATGGCCACAATAACCACCAAGTTAGTAGTTCCCAAAGAAGGGATCATGGCAGCAATGCGTACAATTGTAAGCCTAGTAGTTGCCATCTTCAATGTTACTTAAAGGGAAAAGATTGCTGTACTGTTTAACACTACTTAGGAAAGTTGTAAGAGACGGAACCCCACAGAAACAATAACTTTATATGCTTTTTTCTTCTGTTTACATGGGTTTGGAGCTGCTGCCTGGCTCTGGCTGCCATCACCGCTCAGGGGCTGTAATGGAATCCAAAGTTCCTTTCAGGGGAAGCCAGATGGAGTTAATTTTCAAGTGTAGCTTTACAATTATTAGTCACCAAAGCTAGTAAAGGAATAAATCTCTGCATGTGTTTGTGTTTTAAATTCTGAAGCTTATAAAAGGCTTCACTTTGTCCTGGTCATTTGTATTCATATGAACAGCTCACTCTTTACATTTCTGGCTGCATTTTTACCTCTGTCTAGACTTTCAGCGTTTCTAAAATACAGAGGCAATATCTGCCTCCAGACAGGCTTTTTGCTGGTGCAGGAATTTACAAACAACCTTTAGAATGCCACTGAATATAGCAAAATTTACCTTTAAAGTGAGTATACATGAAATTCTGAGACAAAATTGCCTTTTCTTCTTCAATGTATAACAAGTACAACATCTGAGATCTGGTCCTAAATATTTGCTACTTACATTGTACTTCAGTCTATTTCCAATACTATCTACTAGACAGAATGCTTTGAGCTGTTTGCAAGAAAGATGCTGGTTGAAAGATATGAAAATTCTGATAATATTCTTTTCTTGCAGGAACAGTAATGAAAGCCTTTCTCCCAATACTAAATGAAAAATCTACCTACATGGAGCATGGACTGAGTCAGTTCTTTCCATTTCTGAATCACAGAATCTGACTGGTTTTATCTATCTACTCCAGAAATACTGGGGGTTGCCCCCTAAGGTTGATATACACGGTCTGTTTTAGAAGAATCTTTACTTTTTCCCTTGTTTTAAATAAAAAGGTTTTTAAAATCCAAATGCTTATCCCTTTAGTGTTGGCAACGTGAAAAAATAAAAGATTACTGTTGAAGAAAAGTCGTCCAATTTTTTGTGTTTTGATATGCGATGCCTAGAAAATTTTTGTCCAGTTTCTACCAAGTTTAAAGGAAAGCATATACAAAAGGACAGATAAACTATAAAAACAGATGACTGAAAAGGCCAGTGTTACAGGAAGAGATCTTTCTGAATGCTTTTCAGTGTTAGATCTTTATTGATGGCTTTCTCCCACCTTATAGCACAGTTACATCGACTGTGCACACCTGCTTGGATTAGATGTGATTACAGGATTAGGCTTGCTGAAATTTCAGTCTGGGTTCTGAACTGTAGTTGCTAGTTATTTTCTCCAAAGATTCCTATAGCTCAGACTCTGACAAACCCTGGACAGATAATGACAACAGAAACTGTGAAAGATAACAGGGAGAGTAAGCATATAGAGTGCCCCTCTACGCAGAAGACCAGAATGCTTACAGCTGACAACACTGGCTTGGATAGCAACCAACAATTCTTCCCCTGAAGCAGCATCACACACTGGCCACCATAATGCAATAGCACTATACACAGGTAATTTTGTCATTCACACACAAATTACTGGAACATTCTAATGAGATAAACCTCTCTGGTGCTCTCCTTGTTTGTGTCTCCCAGCTTGCCAAAGAGCAGGCCAGATCTTTTGCAAATGAAGCTATTTTTGATGGCTCAGCTGCGTAAACTGGTAAAACATACCATTCTGGTTACGAAGTGCAATCTCTCAGAGGCTTCTTGATATCACTTCAAAACATAAGTGCTGCATAACCTGAATAATAGGCAGATATTTCTGACTCATTTATACATATATATATATATATATTTTTTATTTTTTTTTTTTTTTTAAACCCACATATATTTCTGGGGGGAGTGAAAGCAAGACCTGGTGAATTGATGAAGTCCATGTCAGCTGCAATGTTAGGACAATGAAAACATCTCAAAGGACGAATTAAATATGTTGTAGGATCATGTCTACATCTCTTTTCCTTTTTCTGCTTGTGCTGGAACAGGTTAGTAGTATTTATTATATCCTGTAGATTTATATACAGAAACAAAATATCATTTTAGTGGGAATTAATGCCATGCAAAGTATAATTTAGGAGTAAGATTTTTTTTGGTCCATTGTGATAATTTATTACAAGCAACTTTACAGTAACTGTTTTCAGACACTAAATTGCTTGATTGGCACAAAAGTATCAAAACCTGCAGCTTCTGCATCCACAGAACATACATGTTTACGGTTGGACTTGATGATCTTAAAGGCCTTTTCAAAACAAAATGACTCTATGATTCTATGAAGATATGGAAAGTAAAGGTGAAACTTACTTTGCATGTGATGTTGGACTTACTAGTGATACACTGGCATTATAAGGAATAAGCACAATTTCATATATATGGAGACCACTATACTCCCAGAATGATTTAACAGCTGAAATCAGGCCTCAAAACTGTAACTTGCTACCATATAAGAGCATATCATAGAATCACAGAATTATAGAATGGTATAGGCTGGAAAGGACTTTAAAGATCATCCCATGAGCAGGGACACCTTCCACTAGACCAGGTTGCTCAAAGCCTCATTCAACCTGGCCTTGAACACTTCCAGGGAGGGGGCATCCACAGCTTCTCTGGGCAGAGAAGAATAATTAAGAATAACTTCTAATAGTTCGCCATTGTCCCATTTTGTGATTATAATCAAGTACTGACTCTAGGTAACAAATCCTGAAATTGGCAGAAATAACTCCACTTCCAAATAGCACTTATCAATCAAGAAAAGGCAATGAAAAAATCTAGGTAGATTGTGCAAGAATTTGGAGAGCACATGCACACACAAACATCTACATTTTACAGTGTGTACACCCTTTTCTGCACAGTGGGTCATGGGTTTAACGCGATTAAAAATCCTGCTGAGGAATCCCAACATTAAACTTCCACAATTGCTTTCAAACACATTGAAAATCTTTGTTGGCGTAAAACCTACACACAGAACCAGCAGAGTTACCTCATCACAAAACCTCTCTTCATTATGCCAATGTTTTTATCATATGAAAAACAGCCTGACATGAGAAATAGTGACATCTCGGTGAGACAAGACGAAGTAAGGCAAACTGCAGGTCTTTGATCTGGCTGAAAGTGCTCTGCATTCTGATC
>NW_010294879.1:33588-46896 GCF_000700745.2 Antrostomus carolinensis
TTTTTAAAGTCTGACAGTTAATGGAGGGGAGGAGGTATTCAGAATAGAACAAAAAGAGGAACACTGAAACCAGATGACGTCATGCCTCAAAATGGCCTTTACTGTCTTAATGACATGTCCCACAATGTAGTGTAGCAGTTTCCACACAGCTATTCTTGAGAGCTCAAGATCCTCTGTGGAGACAGCATGGCTGGAGATCCTTTTTAAAGTCTGACAGTTAATGGAGGGGAGGAGGTATTCAGAATAGAACAAAAAGAGGAACACTGAAACCAGATGACGTCATGCCTCAAAATGGCCTTTACTGTCTTAATGACATGTCCCACAATGTAGTGTAGCAGTTTCCACACAGCTATTCTTGAGAGCTCAAGATCCTCTGTGGAGACAGCATGGCTGGAGATCCACTCCTTTAAAAGAATGGAAAGTTGAAACAGGTCTAAATATAATATTTATATTCTATTTCTGGACCCTAAATGCATTACTAATTTTTGAAACAATGTTCTGTCTGACACACTATAAGGGAAGTCTCCAGCCTACAAAGCTTACAAGTTCTGGCACTTCCATCTTCAGGAAAACTCCATACAGTGAGCATGGAAATGCCATTTACTGCCATCTGATTCTTCCCAGAGGCACAATTTGCCCTTTTGTACCAGGAACATCTTCCAACATTGCAGGGGCCTTGGAACTGACTACCCTTCACCTCAGATTGCCAGAGGCACCCAACACTGGGGAGTAACATCAAAATCTTCCCCTTATACTCTACAAGCAGTTAAGGGGAAAAACACAGGACGCTGGGAACATTCTGCTTGTTTACGTTCAGGCAAATGCACATACAGCCAACTTAACAGGCCACATACATGCCATCTGCTCACAATGGGTTTGTATATCTTAAAAGGTATTAAAAAAGCTTTTCACTGATACTGCCTTTCTCTTTTTTATAAGCTTATTCTCCTTACATAAAGTATAAAAATTGTGTGAACTGTTTCTCATTAAGCCAGAAAAAGAGATTTGTCGTCAAAGCTTCTCTGTTTCTCAGGTCTCCCTCTCTACCACCTCCTTTATGTCTCATGGTATGGTCACTTTTGCAGGATTTTTCTGTGTCAAACATCCTCCCAGCTGCAAAGAGCTATCTTTATAAACATGTCCTTCATTTGAACTCTAGCCTAAGTGCAAAATGTAAAGAACAATGAAAGGGGCCTTGTGGATACCAACCATATCTCCTATTTCCTGAAGCTAGCACATTTTTTTTCATTTGAAAGGGAAGCTGATGTTATAATTGGGATTTTAACATTTTCACATGAATTACACACCTCCCTACACTGTTTCTCATACTTACCTGTATGCAAATATATTTTGAGAATAGTTTCATGTATCTTACTGGAATTAAGTCTCCTGAAAAACTGATGCTAACATCACCAAAAGACTAAGCATTTTGCAACACCAAGACAGCATTACAGGGGCACACACAAGAAAAATTCCTACCAAGTGATACACCAGTACCGCTCTATTCTCTTCACACAGACTGTGTGAAGAGAATTAAAATTAATCAAAATCTGTCAATTACAAATGATCAAATTTGATGTGTGCATTACTATATTCTCACCATCTGCAGAAGAATTATTTCTTAGAGAAAAAGTAAATAAATGTAATTATTTTTGAACCGCAAATCTCTCCTTTAAAATGTGTTTTTGAAGCAAAACCCCTGTATCTTAAACTGAGGTACTAACCAGGCACAGATGAAGACTGGGGATACTTACATGGACATTCCCATTCTATTCTCTCCCTCTTACTATGGAATGTTTTCTATGCTTCCAATTTTTAGTCACTCTCTCTGAACCTCTTGTTTTCAAGAAGAAAGAACTTGTAAGACACATTACTCATGAACATCTCAGTCTGACTATCTGGATTTTATCTGTATCATTTTGAGACTAAGCAAATAAAACCACCCCACTTTCCTCTTGGTGTCAGGGTACTCAAAGATCTCTTGGCATCCCTTACCCTATAAGGCTCGACCCCATCAGAGAGAATTTAAGTCTGTGTGGCAAAACGTACATTACAATCTTCAAGAATGTTAGCAAAAGGTACTAGTATCACATCTGTTAAACAAAAATGAGGCCTTTCCTTAAACTGGCTTTACTTTCTCCTCTTTTCATCTCACCTGCTGCAGGATGGGTAACTGATTTCTGACCACAGAGTCTGACAGGACTAATAAAATCCTGTTCAGAAGGAATGAAAGTGTCACTGATCTCTTCCCTGTGACAGATTCTTCTTCCTCCTTTTACTTTTTCATTACAAGAGATTCCTAGTATTAGCAAACCTGGTTTCTCCTGTTTCCTCCTTGAAGCTCTGAGGTTCAGATACTGCCCCAGTAGTACCAGAGAAGCCTAATGCAGTCAGGCACTTAAAACTATGCATACACTTAAACCAGCCATCCAGTAAACTTCTTCATTAAAGTAACAATCATTATTGACACTACTTGTAAAGATGCTCTCTCATGCACTTTGGCACGATTAGTTGCTTTCTCCATCAAGAAACTTAACTCTCAAAATGTGTGTGCAACCATCTATAAAAGAACTAATTTATTCTAGCAATCAGCAAGGATTACTGCCCCCTTAAAGTCAATATTGAGATGTATTGACCTGAAGCAAGCAGGCATTCAACCTGATGCTAGCAGAAAAGGTACCCAATACACTTCACTCAACACAAAAACAGCTGCAGAAAACCCTAACAACCCAAGCAAAAGGTGAACTACACAGCTTATCTGGGGAACGTAAAGTACTAGGGGGATAAAAAACAAAACTATGCTTCATTTAGCCTTGCTAACTTGATCATCACCACAGCATGCCTGTTCTCATTTCTGTTAATTCTACGGAAACAAGCTTCCTTGAGTCCTACACTTACATGTGCAAATATGCATACAACAAATTTAGTCAAATTATGATTTAAGAGAACAAATCGGAAGGAAAAATTGTGAACAAATACAATTCCTTATAATTTCAGTATCTCTCATGTAAATCATAGCTGGAGGTTGTATTAACTGCTCAGTGGCTCAGACGAACATGCTTGACAGAAGTCCAGAAGGAGGGTGGCCATAACAAAGGAGGAATTACCAAGAAGGCCCTAAGCTATGAGCTGTAAGACAAGTAGATGCATTTATTTTGCAAAAGAGAAATCAAACCCAGTAACCTGGAAAGGGCAAGACTTCATGGTATTTACTTGCATGTCTCAAAGTTCATGCTGAGGCTAAAAGATACTTACTTGTAAAGGTAATATTCCGCTTGATCCACTTCCTCTCGTGAAGAAATGTTGTCAACAAACTGAGTAAAAAATAAGAAATAAAAGCTTCAGAGGGAGCACTCACAAAACTTATTAGTAGAAAATGTCACTTCAGTAAACAAAATACATTTTTTTGGCATATTTAGGTGTCTGACAGTACTGGAGGTCTTCAAGTCTCTCCTTGCTCCTACTCAGATTTCTTCTAGAATGCTAACAGTAAAATCTTGTTAAACAGAAACAACTCCCCTCCCTCACCTCTAAGGAAAGCTACGCACCTTGAAAACCTGGAGACCATCTGAGAATTACGTCCATGCAGCTCGGTAGCCTGTATTTTTGCTGTTCCTCCCTGAAATTTTGCTTTTTAATCACAGACATTAATTTGAGAATACATTCAGTTCCTTACTTTTTTTCCCCCAATTTTGAGTGAGTCTTGACATGCCTTATTTCCCTTTCTAAAAAGTATTCTTTTCTCCAACGTTTCCCTGTTGTGCCTATTCATACTACAAAAACAGGGGCAACAGCATTTTGTATGTCACCACACATACAAATAATAGTAAGAAAAACATCATCCCCCCATGCTGTAAAGCACAATTGTCCTCACATTTAAAACCCTTTCTACTGCAGGCAATCTTTCAAAATTCCCAGTGCTATGAACTATTTAAATAAAAGCCAAGTTTTCATGCAGACTTCATCTTATGGTAACAGTGAATCCTGTTTTCCTGTAGGCTTTACTAACACAAGCATAAAGATCCTGGAAAACTCCATAATCTAAGCATAATTCAAGAGAGTCAGTACTTCTCTTTATCCTAAGTATAAGCTAAAAAGAATAGTTTCAGCTGACTGGTACTTGCTCTCCAGTTTCTTAACTCTCCTTGCATGCTGTATACATGTAGGTCTCATCTTTTGAGTGGGGCAATAGCATACCTTTGTGTTTTATTTGCATTTTGGAAAACAAGAATCTGATATGAGCTGCAGGTATTGTAAAGTGGGGCTGTTTGACAGTCTAGAAATGGCACCTCTGCACAGAAGAGGTCAGCACAAAGCATGAACATGAAGGAGAGGAATAAAGCTGATTAAGTAACAAAAAGGAGAGAAACACTCATTTCTCCCATGGATGCTGTCTCAGAAGCAGTGATCAAGAATGCTTGGTCTGCATAAATGCTTGATCTTATAACTGTACAAAATGTTCCATGACTCCTCCGTTAGTGGTGCCAATGATCCTAATTAATGGTACTGAGGTACCAGGGTGGTGACTCAACCTTTCTGGATAATTTTGAAGATTCAAATTAGAGGGATTTTAAAAAAAACAAATGACATATTTATTCTCTTTCAGTACGCTCACCCACTTACACAGGGAACTTAAAAGCACATCTCACACCTCTGCCTTCACTCCCCCTCCCAAGATTAACCCATCCAGAGGATGGAACTGGTTACTATTTCCAGTAAAAATAATGGCTTCACTTATCCCACACGAGCATTTGGCCTGCCTCAGTCTGCTGAGGCAAGGAAAGAAAACTGTAGAGGCAAAATGTATCCACCTCCGCCTCACTCTGAAAGGAGCCTGGAAGCAGAAGAAGATGCAGGCAGGCAGGTAGGCAGTGTGCTAATTAATTTCACTCCCTTAGCAGCCCAGGTTCTTAGGAAGTGGCTGAGGGGGCGTTAAAGCTCTCATTAAGACAGAAGCCACAGGAAGACGGGGAACATACCTATTAGGGAAATACATAGCCCAGTAACAGTGAGGCACAATTTTACTGAGGAAAAAACCCTGTCAAGACATTTACGGTCCCAGAACTCCCAGCAGAGGTGATATCATTTATCCCCTCACAGCTCACTTGATTTCATAAGCATTCCACCGTCATTTCTATCAATTTACAATTGGGATTTATTTCCTTACCCGGGCTATTGTCAAAGAGCTGACAGGCAGCTTTCTTTCATAGGTTCTGTCCATTAAGTGGGCTAAGTCAGCTGTAGAAAAGAGAAAAAGGGTATGCTTAATCAACTGGCATTACAGGAAAATCTAGAGAGCCATCATATAACCTAGAATAAAACCTCAGTCCATGAAATAAAATTCTGGTTCCTTGTTAACATCTCCATTTGAAGTTGTATGAAAACAATACTTTCAATTATTGTTAAATACCTTAACAGAAAATAATACATGGAAAGGTTCTCAACATGAAGGTTTTAACTTCCCAGAAAGAAGCGGGGAAAAAGCAAATTACCCTATAATGTGTCTGATAAAATTAGTATAGCTAATATAACTCATCTAAAAAAACTAAGCAGATGTCCTTAAAATTCACACTTGCTTTCAAGCTTAGCATATGCTGGATAGTGTTTTTGGCAAGAGCTTGTCCTTTATTTTACGGGAAACCAAAGAGACACAGAACCAAGCAGTACCATAGTGATAAACCCTGCAGTCACAAATAGCAGTCCAAAGAAATCCTGTTAATTTAATCAAGCTGGGCACTGTGCCAGTATCTTATTAACCTTACAGCATTCTGCTCCAGCAGTCGTATAACAATATTAATTTGACCATACAGGAACTTTAAGGTTCTGCCTGTTGAACAGGTAGCCAATCATTGCATTTAATTAATTTAATTGGAAGTTAAATTAATTTAATTTGGAGTTTTAGTTTTGTACTGTTCCTGGAAAATAATGATGATTCAGGAACGGTAACCTGTTTATTGTATGCTTAGTGGTAGCTGTTTGACTCTTAGCTGAGACATGAACTGATGATATCCAATCTATAAAATTTAGAGATTTCAGTCATACTCTTTCTTTCTGTTCTCCTGCATCTTCCAGGACCAGGAATCACAGAATCACAGAATGTGAGGGATTGGAAGGGACCTCGAAAAATCATCTAGTCCAATCCCCCTGCCGGAGCAGGAACACCTAGATGAGATCACACAGGAAGGTGTCCAGGCAGGTCTTGAATGTCTCCAGAGAAGGAGACTCCACAACCTCCCTGGGCAGCCTGTTCCAGTGCTCTGTCACTCTCACTGTAAAGAGGTTACTTCTGAAATTTAAGCAGAACCTCCTGTGTTCCAGCTTGCACCCATTGCCCCTTGTCCTACCATTGGGCATCACTGAGAAGAGCCTGGCTCCATCCTCCTGACAGTCACCCTTTACATATTTATAAACATTAATGAGGTCTCCCCTCAGTCTCCTCTTTTCCAAGCCAAAGAGACTCAGCTCCCTCAGCCTTTCATCCAACATATTCTCTCCGCATCATTAGCACCTTGTTTCATCCTTTGCACCCCAAGACTGCTGCTATACCAGCCTCTCCTTTGACACCTCTTGATTAGTCCCATTGGCCATCCTTCAAGAGCTGATGGGTTGGCTCATTTTACAATTCATTTTCCAAAAAGGTCATCCCACCTCCACACCTGTCAATGACATGTGAGAGGAGCACAACTTGCAGCACCACATCAGAACTGACTAAGCCTTCTCTCTGGCAAAGTTGTCAGAGACAGGAAGCAGTACTGCACAAGTAACATGCTGTGTCTCCGAGGGATATGGTCCATGTACGTTCTGTCCACAAAACAAGTGATATCACTATTCACCATTTTAAAAACATACCTGCACCACTAGTGAATACTGAGGAATACACAGTTCTAACAGTACGATTCAATGCTACTCTGACCTTATGGGTACTCTTTGAATTACAACACACGTGCAAAGATTTTTGCTGCAGTAAAATGACAGAGCCTTGATTTGGAATAAAAAAGTTGACTCTTAGTGTGGACAGTGCTGCTGTCTGCCACATAGCAGTATTTTGTGTTTACATAACACCTTCCTTCTTGAGACACTTGAAGGTATTTTTCAAAACACAAAGAGAGCATTTATCTCTGGCTGAGGGAAGAAAAGCCCTCATAACCATGAAAGCAAAAGGAAATCTGGGGCAGAGTTACTGAGGCAAGTAACAGCCTCCTATGAAATACAAGACAGGACAGTGAGTTGATGTGGGCCACCAAGGCCATGCTGTATCAGATAACCACTAAAACAGATTAACTTTTTTAACGGTAAAGAAATTTCTGTGGGAAATTACAAGAAGTGCCTGTATTTGAGTCTCTCCAGCATTCACAAAGGTCATGATGGAGCATGCAGGTAAAGACTTTGGGGGCATTGTCAGTAGTGCTACAAGATAGAGAGAACAGATGCTGTGGCCAAGCCAACTTGTCAGGAACTAAGAACTGGCTAGATCCTTGCCTAAACATACTAAACCAAATGTCATGCAACATTTTCCATCTGCATTTCAAGACAGGTGGAAAAGTATTTACTCTGAAATATGCTGTGTTTGATGACATAGCAACACAGACCTGAGACAGACAACTGCATGGGCTGGGAGTTCATTTACCTATTCCAGAACTGGTTTTGTTATGCATCACCATCTGAAAACTGGAAGGTGATAACTAAGACCATTTTGGGCCATACTCAAACCCTGAGCTTGGCACTTCTTTTGTCTAGATGCTCATAAAGACAAAAAGCCAATTTCAGGAAACTTACATAGAATATAAACGAAATGAATACAATGCTATGAGTGCAAGATCCCAAGACTGTTAGCCATTTATGCACTGGCCTCCTCTGGGAGAGTTCACACACAGAATTTTTATGACTGACGTTTTGTGCTGTCTACAAAGCTGTAACTCTCCATCAGAACTTCACCACGGAAGCAACATGAAGCACTTACCAGTGTGAGAGTCATAATAAAATGAAAGCTGATTAAACCTTAAATAATAGAAGACAAATCAAGGTAGGGGGAAATTTAGCTTTGTTTCCGGACAAATTACCACTTCTGCTGTAGTTTCCAGATATGTATAATTCACAGTGAGTAATTCTTTCCTGGCTTGTTTTCTCTGAAGAGCACCTAAACACAGACTTTTTCTCATATTCACGAAGTGAAATAATACAGTTACCTTTTGTAAACCAAATTCACTCCGTAAGTTGTTATTAAATAACCAAGATTAAAGCTTCTTCTTCTTCTTAGTTAAAAACATCCTGACAGAAGTACTAGAATGCAAGAATGTGAATGCCCAAGTCTTCTAGCACTGTCCATAGTACAACTTGAGCACTAACACTGGTGTATAAACCAAATAAAAGTTTTGATGGCCAAAGCAAAATTCTATGTACATTCTAACTAAAATACACTGCAAGCGCTTTTATCTGATAGTCATTACCAAAGAGGACACTATGTATAATCTCTCACACACATTCCCTAAAAATATATTTCTACAAGATGAACTTTTACAAAACTTTAATTTCTGTAAAAACATATTTCTGCATATTGCAGAATCTCCTGGATTTAAACAAACTAACAAAACGAACTGTAAGTCTGAGCTGAGGTCATTTAACTTCTGGACATGACCTCACAGTTGTCTCTAGAGTACTGACAGCTGAGATTTCATGCCCACTTTTATTTTCATTTGTCCATAGAAACTCAACGTCTTGCAGCCTGCAACAGGGTGATTCAGGACAGTATCTGGGAAAATACTGACCCTCACCTTTCCAAGTCTGTGGTTATGGCATCTAATACAAATTTGCTGGCCTAGGAAATCAGCACAGTTTCAGTTTGATTCACAGTGTGTAGCTATCCACAGCATGTAGCCACATCAACAAGTGGCACATTTAGCCATCACCTAAAGTCACCCTCTTATTCTTAGAAGGGGTTCATCCCGGACAGGGTTGAAATCCAGTGACGGGGAAGCAATGGGAAAGCAGATATAACCGTGACACAAAGTTTATCAGCCCTGGGAATGATGGGCAGAGCTAATACCTTAACTCACAGGCTAACATTTTGTTTTCCATATAAAGAAAGCCTTGATTTATTTTAAAGACCAAATTAAAATATAAAGGAAGGCTGAGGCAAGTACTTTGCCTTATAAATGTATGTTTCACACTTCTCAGTATTTCCACAGCCTTCGCAGCTTCTAGAAAGAGCTACAACTTTGTACCAAAGGGAGCTTTGAATGGAAATTATTCCACTCTGTAAAGGCAGCACTGCCGCCTGGTGGATGAGCCATCTTGGGTACCATGAGTTTTTCTAACCAGAAAAAAAGACATATATCTCATTTGGATTCTGCTATCCCCTGGGACTCTATTGCTATTCTTCTCATCAAGATGCTCGCTGTCACTTAATTTTACCCTTATAAGTGATGAATCAACTGAAACATTGGACAATCTAAGTCCAGCCATGCCTCCTGTGTCCTTAATATCTCTTTTTCATTAAGTGGAGTCCAAATTACTTCTAGACTGGTATCTTCCTGCCAGCAAGCAGTTTGTAAATTCCAAATTAATACATTTGCAATTCCTACCTTTTTGAACAAATGTGCTACTGTACACATAATACAGGTTTTTTCAGTACTGAAGTTTGCTAAACTCACTCATGCTTGGAATGCTAAACTGAGACTATGGAGAAGAGAATAAAGCATATCTTATATGGACACAGTAAATTAGTTTGAGTCTGTGATAGCGTCACATCACTGCAGCAGAGAAATGGAACCGACTTTAAACCAAAAATACTTCCTTTACCTTTAAATGTATTCTCACAACATAGTTATGCAGAACAACAGTTCTGAAACAGTGTTGAAATGCACAAATAAAAGAGCATCTCCTCAACACTAGGAATTCACTCTAGCTACAATCACCAGTTACTACACACAAGATTGAGTGCAACCATATTAACTGACAGCTACAGAGTGGAAGTCTGCAGGGCTGTCCCCTCTTTGAAAATGCTAATACAGCTGACACCGTGTTAACTTGTTTTCTCTTTTCTGTGAACACAAAATGAAAATGCAAAGCAGTTATTTAAAAAGTGCGTAACCGACATCTGCTTTGGATCGAGATCACTGGCAGAGCAGCAGCAAGAACCGTGCTTGCCAGACAGTCACGAAAGGTCTTGCCAGGCCGGAGGAATGCCAAGCATGGACTGTTACCAGCACTTGCACGTTTTCTTCTACAGTGGATTTCTATTGCCTATGACATTTGTCAAAGTAAGAACCCTTTTTCATCTAGAGGTGGCTAGTTCAAATGCATCCCAGGGCGCTAGTCTGTGGCTCCAGCCCAAAAAACACTGCATGAGCAGCTCTATTGACAGTGAAGGGTTAGAAGGTATCATCAGTCTCTCTCTCTGTAGGATCCAGGCTACAGTCACAAGCACTCACAGGCTGTTTCTGGCCCATGTACAGTAAAACACGTTGACAATAACAACCTAGCTGTTTATAGGCAAATAACAGAAACAAATTAGTGCATAAAAAAACATTACTCTGATCATTTTGTCTGTTCTTCTGCCGGAAAAAAGCCCTTGAATTTCACTTGCTGATTATTCTTTCAGCCTCACAATCTGTGTCACAACTAACAAACACAGTTCAGGGACCCAGGAATGAAAAACAGAAGACAAAGATTAAGAGGTCTCCAAAACACTTGTGTTACAAAATAATGCATCTGTACCTTTAGCTTGGAAAAATGTTTTTGCATGATGCTTTCTATGTAAAATAGTCATCAAAAAGATGGTAGAATGTAATTTCACATGTAAACTAGCCAAAGAATTTAGCTATGAAATTCGCATGAGAAATCCCAGAACCATATGCAGATACAGTTTAATGTACAACTTCTCAGAAATAAAATGTTTAGTTTTACTTTTTCCTCAAAGAAAAATGTAAATTTTCAACACGAAATGTAACTTTCCCTTTTGCAAACCTCTGAGGAAAATGTTCTTTTAAAAATACATTTTTAAACAGGAACGCCTTCTAAAATTTATAGAATAGTTCTAGTAAAACAGTATCAATGAAGAGGACACTCAGAGACAGTCTTAACTGTCAGACACACAACTATGACATTCATAAAAGCTTTGTATTTTGTGAAAGGAAAAATCAGCTTGTAGAAACCAAACATTAATTGAATGGGCAAATTCTAACCTGTGTCTGCATCATAGCTTTGAATACATATGACAGATTTTTAATATGTCGAGCAGATTTTGACATAGAAGTTCAGAAGCATTTTGCTCCACACATGTTTTTATTCTGAAATATTTATTGATGATGAGCTAGCCTAAATGAGTTCAGGTTGCAATAACTTGTCAAACTGGAGGAAAAGTTTTCTTACCCAGGCTATGCTCCTCTTTATGTCTCTTTTCCCATTTTGAGTTGTCCACATAGGCCGCAGAAAGAAGACATCTTCTACCTAATGAAGAAAGAAATCACTGTGTAAGCCAGGTTGCTTAGACATCTATAAACAAACTCACAGTTTATTAGGTATCGTCTTTTTCTGTCACATTTACTGAGTTGGATGAATTAAATTGTCTTTATGACACAGCCATTAGCAGCAGCTACCATAACGGTTCAGATTTCTTGTATGTGGATAAGCTATTAGCTCATCATTTTTAAAAAAATAAAAGCTTTTCCCCCATAAGTTTTTTTCAGCATGAAACAAATCTTCCCAAACCTGAACTCCATATTTAAGGAAATCAGAAATTTGTAAAAGGCTGAAAACACAACCAACAACAATAAATGATGGCTCATTTGTGCACACAGACCTTTTTCATCAAACACTAGCAATTAGTTAAATGTAGGCATAAAAGCACAAGCAAAAAAGTTCTCAGTTTACTGTTTCCACCTGTAAAGATCTGACACACTGGAAATGAAAGGTAGATACTCATCTGGAAATACTCAATTTTTTATTATCTCCTTTTTTTGCATTTCCTGTGAATTGCAGAGGTCACTCAAATGTTTTTCAAAGTTTTTGTTTTTTCCCAAATACTCTTTGTACCACCTTTGAGATCTGCTCAAGACATGTTCTGGCTTTTGAAACAAAATCAACAGTGCTTCAGTTGGAAGAATAAACCATTTCTGTGCATCACTCACAGATGAGGAGGCCTTCAAGATGCATGAGGAACATCTGGCTAAAATTTTTTGAAAAAAAGATACAGAAACACACGCAGCAGGTTGCAGAAATTAATGTTAAGAAACATGAAATATTTTTAAAATAGACACTACAACGCCACACAGAATTCTTAGTAACCACCTTAAATCCTTTATCTGGAAATCTATCTGCTACCACTAAAAGTTTGTTGTTCTTGGGTGAGAAACAATTTTTCTCCTCATTACCCTTCTGACATGCAATTGTACACGCAGGTCCAGCTCTGAACATCTTTGCAAATTTTTGTCAGGAAGAGCTGGTACACAGCTCAGTCAACTCCACAGCCAGAATATGACAACACGTACTACACTTTAGCAGTTCGAAAATAAGAAAAAGAAGTATTTTTGTTTGGTTGGTGGGGTTTCTTTTAAAGCTATTTTTCACAAAGTTAGTAAAATAGGCACACAAAAGATCTGGGGTCTGGCTTGGTTGGTTGGTTGGTTTTTAAATAAACTTCTGTATCCTCATTCAAAGTTAAGGATTCCACTAGCAAGCATGAGGGTTCAAATAACTATTTTCTATAGCACAAGCAACTCTCTGTGTGACAGCGCTTCGCTCAGGTAAGACAGAGACCAGGTTTGAGCTCTTCACTGCTCAGCACCCCCAGTGCCAGAGCAAAGGGCGGCGTTTTTGAGACGGGACATCTAGCTACCAGGAAGCAGCACAGAGAAATTTCTGCTCGGGGAAGCTGAAAAGGCGCAATATAGTTACTGATCATCATCATCATCATCACCACACTTTAAGTAAATATTACTGACTTCCGTTCTTCCCAAAGGCTGGGATTTTGGGAAAGGTGGCCTTTCAAAAACATCAGTCTTGGTTGTGCTTTTGTCACGACAGCCAGTAGGTCTTGCTGAGCATTTACTGCCGCGGGTTTGACGGCCTTCATACAATTCCGTGTGTCCTCCCGTGACCCAAAAAGGCCAGTCCTAAGCTATCAAGCTATGAAGTCAGCAAGGTGGAATATCTATAAAAGATAAATTACGAATACTCTCCCGTGCCGCACGCTACTGATACGCCGTTCTCAGGGCTGCCTCTGGTTTTATATACACATATATAAAAGGCGAAGGAACGATCCCCACGCAGTGCCCCGTCCTTGCTCACGCTCCCCACGGAGGCCACGGC